>NC_051332.1:14083976-14292249 GCF_015220235.1 Choloepus didactylus
AGGAAAGTAGTTTAAAAGTATAAAGCACTTAAGCTAAGAGAAACAAGTTCACAATGTAAAAATTAATTGATACATTATCAAGCCTGGGAGCCCCCACTCCTCCAGACACAGCTGGATATGAGATTAGAGAGAGCTCCTTTTTGTTTTAGTTACAGAAAATTTATAGCATCTTGATTTAGAGTAATTTTAAGTTATATTCTATTTTTACATTAAATGATGCTTCATGAACATGAATGTCTCACTTGAAGCATCTCAATCCATGAGTGGTTCAAGATCAAAGGAGGGTATCCACATTATCACAGACTTAGCCTTGAATGCCTGTAAAACTCTACCAATATTTTTACTAATTAAGCTATGATTTCTGAAAGAACAGTATAATATACTTTTAATTCCATAAGGACTAAAAATTGGAAAAGAGATTACTATTAATTGTTTGTAACTTATTCATATAGATTTTTCATTTCATTCTATGATTATTTAGCCATTTAATCATATTGTTAAACATACATTTGATTAGGACTGTATTTAACCTTGCTAGATTATTTATGACTCATTTATGGTTAAAGTAACAGCTGCAGCTCCATCCCATTTTCACAGAGGACTAGGTGATTACATGTTATATATATGTAAGAAGGTTGACAAAGCCTTTCTGCTTTCTTGAAAATATTCAGTTTTTTTAAAACTGTTTAGCTTCTCCTTCAAGTTCTAATATGGGGCTTGAAGGATATGAATCATCTGTCATAGTATAGTAAGGCCTTTCCACTTTTTATCATTTGGAAATTGTACCCAAGTGTTTCTAGGTAAAAGTTCTGTTAAATATGCATCTATAGAAGAAGGAATAACTGGTTTTTCACTATTAGAACAGAAAACATCAGGTGGTATATGAGAGCATCATGGAGAGAAGGAACCAGCATTCTCATTAACAGATTTCTTAGTAGAGATATTATCCTATGATACCCTCTCCTGCTGATTTATCTCTCCAAATTCTGTATAACTCATTCCATCATTAATTTCATTAATATCTGCCTCTCCTTGTTCTCCAGTGTTCATTCCATAAGGGCTAATCAAGATTGCTTTCTGAAATTTTTGCCCTTTCAGAAATTGGCCATACCCATGGATAGGTTTGGGTTCAATTAAGGTCAGTAACCCATTTATTCAAAATATGCATATGAATATGCATTATCCATATGTTATTTCAGTAGAATTCTCATACCTGTATTAAAATCTAAAGGATATTTACAGTATTCTGTTACTGGCTTATTTAATTCAGAGTGATTAAAATGTAAATACCTTATAATTGCTTTCTTCCTGTCTTTGGGGAAGTTCCAAAATCAGTCATTGTACTATACAACAAAACATTGTTTAGGATTACATTTATATTTAAATTTTCCACCACACCAAGTGTTGTTTCTACAGCAAAGAAAAATCAAAGTTCCATGTGGAGTCAAAATCATTACCACATCCCCAATCCCAGTGAATTGAAGGTTATTGAGATCGTTATCCTGGAAGATCTCCATGGTGATGGATACAGGATCTCCTTCCTGGCTGCATGGGTGTTCTGGTAGATCAGAGTGTACAGCAGGTGTGGTACCTTTCTCATCAGTGGAAATGGAGTTGTTGCTGGGATATGCATGCTCAATATTTGCCAGTCATGCTCATTTGCAAAGCTCTGTGCCTGGTTGGGTGTACTTGTATCTCCCAGAGCCCTTACTAGAAGGAATAGGTAATGGTAAGGCAATGTGTACATTATTGCAACTTATTAAATGTCTTTTTAACTCTTGAATAGTAATCTGTGTGCTATATTCTGTTTTTATTGGAAGGAAGCACTCAGAATTTGGGTCAGTATCATAAAACAAATATTTTCTATCCAGGAACTTTTCTTCACATATTTTATACATATACTTCTGACTAAGTTTGTTAGTCTTAGTTACAGTAAAGATAATGTCAAAATGATGTATTACATTCCTAACAGTATGAGGAGTGTACAGAGTTAATAGAGCAGGTTGAAGTTTCCACTTACATTCTACACTACTAGTGCCTTGTAGTAAAATATTATGAAGAAGCTATAAAGCAGTATTTCCTTGTCTCTCTCCATGGTCACTTACTGTTCCTTCTTTGGAAGCCATGTCAGAATCCTGAATATCAATACTATAAGTATTGTAATAATTATTAGGATGACTATGGGCTTAGCATAAGTTAATATATCAGTTATTCCACCAAAGTTGCCTTTGGTAGCAGTACTTACAAATCTGGAAATTGTTTTAGTGGCTGAGGCAGCAGTAGGCCAGACATCCTCCAAAGGTCATCCTAATTGCTTGATCCACACTGGAGCATCCCCTTCATGTAAATCCAATCTGAGAAGGTCAGACTTGATATCTCCCATCTGCTCTTCAATGCTAGCCCATGTATCAGTGACCTTGACTTCAATCTTCTTCAGCTTATCTAAGTTTCCAACCAGGTGTGGTAGCCTCAGTTGTATTTTCGGTATATGCAAGTTACCCAAAACACAGTTTGCTCTTTAGGCAAATGATTCCTTAATATTTTTTCAAAGCATGTTTCCATATCATTGATAGTGACAATTGAAGATTGATATGGAGGTACATTACAGTCTATAGTACCTGACATAACTACATGACTGCCATTCTTTAAAGGAATAAATTCTAAGTAAGGAGCTGAAACTGCTTTTCCAGTTACTGGACATTTACTTCTGGTTTTATTGCCAAAAGTTTGATGTAGATTGATTTCTTCACAAATAAGATAATCTCTTTCTTCACATCCTCTAGGGTCTAAATAATATAACTCAGAACAGTCTTGACTAATATGTGTATAAGGTTGATGTATCTTTATTCATGTAAGCTGAGTTCCTGTTTTTACTAAATGTCCAGTGTTTAGCACTTGTGCAGTTAGTATAGAATTATTTGTTAGGTAGAATTATTTGATAATAAATCCATATTTCCCAGATGCTTTTAATTGAAGATGTGTAAGTTTTCTTTATATCATATATATTGCTTCATGCTGTTCACTTAATTATTTGCATGCTATGTTGAGGAAAGTTGAGACCTTCATTAATCCATGTTCCATCTGATATTCTCCAGTCAATTCTCCCTTCTGCAATGAGTATTCTGAAATTTTGTATATAAGATAGTATCAGAATGGCTGTAGTTAACATTCATCTATATGCTGAGTGTCCTTGATGTTGGCTTCCATGAGCGTCACCACATGGTCTTTTAATATATGTAATCTATGTAATCTACCAGATAACAGATGATCATTTAAGTCAGAATGTTTAGATACTGTTGCTATTGAATTAGCCATCATAAGGCTTACTTTCTCAAGTCCTTGAGTGATACTTTTTCATACTCATTTTAAGGGACAAAGATTTACTTTCTTTTGTTTACTCCTAATTTGTATATTAGACATATTGACTTCATTAATCTCTATATCTTACCTTCACTTGGAAATTCTTTAATATTAATGGTATTACTCTGTATTTGAGTAATAAAAAGTTCATTTAATGAGCTAACCACACTCTACATGATGAGTATTAGCTTTTGCTATGCATTTCTGATATAGTGATTTTACCTTATGTTTAAGCACTACAGTTTTCCTTTCCTGTTTACATATTGGTGCAGGGAACATTTTAGAGTGTGCTAATTGTCTCCAATCCCTTTTAATTTCAGAGACAGTCTATTTTGCATAATAAAGGCAGAATTCACCTGAAGAAAACTGTGACTCATATTGACATTTATCTTTTTAGTCTTGTATATTTTTTGGGTCAGGGAATTGTCTCCAAAATTGATGTGTATAAAGATGAATATTCCTAACTTTAATAAAGTTGACACATTCAGGTAATATGCTGCTTACATTCTTTTGAAAATACCCACAATCTCCTTCCCATAAGGAATAAGTAGTATATGTGGTATTTAGGAAGTATATTAACTCTGGATGATTACAAAATTGAATAATAGTGGGAGATTTGAATAACTTTTCTAAAGGTTCTCTATTAGAAATATTATTCTGTTTTCACTCTGAAGGCAGGGCACAATCCTTCAATAGGCTAATTTCTTATTTAGAACTTGTTCTTGTTCAGTCATAGTTCTAGCAACCTGTCATCAACTGTTATACATATTAGTTGAGCAAAAGCTAGGCTGTTTATATGTAGCATTACCCCTAGGCTTACTATGTGCACAAATACATTCATAATTTTGATCACCAATAGTCCAGTTTTGTGGTCTCATTGTTTGTGGTTGAATTAATACTTCCAAGCATTCATTCTGGTGGTATCAGAGATGTCACTAGATTGAGGTGTAAGACCATGATCCTGGATAATTTTAGAAGTCAGCAAATCCTTTCTGAATTGTATTTTACTAAATAGCAATGCCCTAATTCTTTAAAACATACCTTTTGTTGCTATTTTTCCTGAGTGTATGGCTGGTCTAAGGTAAAGTAAAAGGCAAGACAATATCTTGGAGTTGGGCAAATTCATTATCAATTAATCACTGTGAGTGACATATCTGATTATCTTGTGCCAAACTGGAGGTATATTTATCAAGAGGATTTGTGAGCTATCCAGAGTTCTTTTCTTGTGTATAATAGGCTTAGGGAATTATTTCCAAAGCATACCTTGTTGAAGACTACATATTTCTAAATGAACATTCTTGGGTGCAGGGTGAATGGCTCATCATTCTCAATGATATTGTGGGAGAGCAACAGGAATATCAGCAATTGGTGTGGCACTAGTTAAATTCCAAGATATTATTGGACCAGGATGATGTATAGCATTTTTCCATTGCAATCTAAAATCAGCTGATAGAATAAACCCTAGGATAAGTCCAATAATTATTAGTCCAAAAAATAGCCAGCAAAGTATTTGTGTAGATGTGGCACACCAGGTATACAAAAAATATCTGAACCTCACCTGTGCAGTGGGTTTTGAGAAATTAAAACATGTTTTGGGAGTATCTGCATATTTTCTTCTGACAAAGGCTGTGTTAAATTCTGAATGGAGGTGTAGGATCATGGTGAAATATTAGTTGAGGTTTTTAAAGTATGTCATCCAAGTAATCCATTGGGACTGCAAACCTATTCTTTCTGGCAAGGGTGTTTTTGAATATGTGTGGGTTAAGTTTAGCTTTCACATAAAGGCAGCATGGAATAGGGAAAATGGCAGCAGAACTGACTTAAACAGGCTCTGTGGCAGAGGGAAGGAGAGAGAGAGAGCCATGACATAAGCCTAGAATCAGTGCCAGCTCCTTATATGGGAAAATATAAGCAGGGTTACTGGAATGTAAAGGGATATGGGGTATAATCAGAAGTGGGAACTCCCAGCAGGAAATTTAAACTGAATGAGCTCTCTCAGATAAGCTGTATGATTCAAAAGCTCAAAGTCAGGCTAGTTAGCTCTCTTGGATAAGCTATAATCTCTGGAATACCCCAGAAACAGGGACGGGACCTATGTATTAGGGGTAGGATATTAATATCACTATGTTCTTTTTCCTGAGTGCCAGCCCACCACATTTCTGGCTGTGTGCCCTTTCTTTCAAGATCATAAATAAATTCTTTTCTCTTCCAGAACCCAGTGAGCATTTACTCCTTTACATGTACTGCTTTATATCCAACAGTGAGTAAGGATGTACTTGTGAACCCTGTGACAAGTCTAGACCCTTAAATATTGCTTTATGTATTGTTGTAAATTTTCAGTAGGCTTAAACTTTATTTCAGTATGGGTGAATATAAAATTAACATTGAATAGGTTTTTACCTCCTTTTTTATACATTCAAATATATCCTGCTTTTGGTGAGCTATTGAGTTTAATTATTAAGGGTTTCCAAATATCCCTGTTTTCTAAATAAGAGGCATACTTCAATTTTTAAATTAGTTTTTGTAATCCCAGCCCTTCTTTCTCTGTCCATTGACTATGTTGCCCCTGTGATTTGCTAATAACCATATACAGAGGTTTAGTCAATTCAGCAACAGAGAGAATCACATAATTGACCATTATATCCACCTTTATTGATATTTAGCTTTGGTGTATTGCCTTTGTTACAATTAATTGAAGAATATTATAAACTTACTCTTAACTATAGACTCTATTTTGCATTGACTGCCTTTTTCCCATATCCCATCCATTTTCAACACCTTGCCATGGTGACATTCATCTGTTCTCTCTCATGTAAAAACTTTCTTATATTTGTACTTTAATCACCATCATTGCACACTCTATCTTTCACTAAGTAATACATTCCCAGTTTTTATCCTCTGCCTATCATTCTGATGGCATACAAACCTACAGCCTTCCTTTTTTAACTATACTCATACTCAGCTTTGTTCATTATAATTACAGAAGTTTGCTAACATCAGATAGTATTGTACTATCCATTTCTAGAACTTTACAATCAATTCTCTTGAGCATTCAGTACTCTTCATCAAATGCCCAATCTCCACCCTCTTTCAACCTCCTGATACCCTGTGTTCTTAACTTGAACTTTCAGTTTACTCATAGTTAGTTTACATTAATAAGATTGTGCAGTATTTTTCCTTTTGTTTCTGACTAATTTAACTCAATGTAATGTCCTCAAGGTTCATCCTTGTTGTATGCACCATGATGTTATTCCATTTTATGGCTGTGTAATATTCTGTCATATGCATATACCACAGTTTGTTTATGCATTGATCCATTTGTGGCCATTTGGACTGTTTCCATTTCTTGGCAATCATGAATAGTGCCACTATAAACATTGGTGTACAAATGTCCATTCATCTCCTAGCCTTCAGTTTCTCTGAGTATATACCTAGTAATGGGATTGCTGGATTATACAGCAATTCTATTATTAGGTTCCTGAGGAACCACCAAATTGCTTTCCAGAGCAGTTACATCATTCTACGTTCCCAGCAGTGAAAAAATGTACCTCTTTCTCCACATCCTTTCCAGCCCTTGCAATTTTCTGTTCATTTGTTTTGTTTTTTTTATAATGGCCATTCCAGTAGGTGTGAGATGATATCTCTCTGTAGATTTGAATGTCATTTCCCTAATAATTACTGAAGTTGAGCATCTTTTCATACATTTTAGAGCCAATTGCATTTCCTCTTTGGTAAAGTGTCAGTCCATGTCTTTTAACCATTTTTAATTGGGTCCTTTGTCTTTTTGTTGTTTTTGTAGGATCTCTATATATTCTGGATATTAAACCCTTATCTGATATGTGGTTTTCAAATATTGTTTCCCATTGCATAGGCTGCCTTTTTATTTTCCTGATAAAGTCTTTTATGCAAAATTGTTCAATTTTGAGGAAATTCTTTTTCTCTCTTTTTTTTATTTCTCATGTTTTAGTTGTAAGGCCTTGGTAACCAACTCCTATCACAAGATGTTTAAGATATTTCCCTACATTTTCTTCTAATAATTTTATGGTCTGAGTTCTAATGTTTACATCTTTCATCCATTTTCAGTTAATTTTTGTATACTATGTGAAAAACAGGTCCTCTTTCATTCTTTTCTCTATTGTATCCAGTTCTCCAGGCACCATTTGTTGAAGAGACTGCTGTTCCTTCTCTAGTTCCTCCAGGTAAACAGTTAATTCCTTGATTTTTGCTCTTTCTTCTTTTTTAATATACCCCTTTGTGACATTCCATATGTTTTGATATATTCTGTTTTCATTGTCATTTTGCTTGAGATATTTACCAATTTCTCTTGCAATTTCCTCCTTGACTCACTGGTTAAGAGTGTGTTGCTCAGCCTCCATATATTTTTGAATTTTCTGCCTTTCACCTGTTGATTTCCAACTTCCTTCCAGTATGATCTGGGAAAGTGTTTTGTATAATATCAATATTTTAAAATATATTGAGAATTGCTTTGTGACCTAACTTGTGGTTTATCTTGGAAAATATTCCATGTGTACTTGAGAAAAATGCATATCCTGTTGATATAAATTTTATGTCTAGTTCATTAATCATAGTATTCAGTATCTCTTGTTTCCTTGTTGATCCTCTGTCTAAATGTCCTAGCCATTGATGAAAGGGGTGTATTGAAGTTTCCAACTATTATTGTAGATATGTCTCCTCATCCCTTCAGTGTTGTCTGTGTGTCTCATGCATTTTGGAGGGCCCTGGCTTGGTGCATACATATTTATGATTGTTATGTCTTCTTGGTGAATTGTGCCTTTTATTAACATTTAGTGTTCTTTTTTGTCTCTTTTAATTGGTTTACATTTGTAGTCTAATTTGGCTATTAGTGTAGGTTTCACCATTCTTTTCTGGTTGCTGTTTGTATGAAATATCTTTTTCAAACCTTTCATTTTCAACCTATTTTTTCCTTGTGTCTAAAGTGAGTCTCTTGTAGACAACAAATAGATGGGTATGTTCTGTTTTTTTAATCCATTCTGCCAGCCTATGTCTTTTTATTATGGGCTTTAATCCATTATCATTTAATATTATTACAATAAAGGCAGTAATTTCTTTACCATTTTGTCTTTTGGATTTGATACATGTCTTATGTTTTCTCTCTTTCCTTTTATCCATCATGAGAGTCTTCATTTCTACACTCTTCTCCATACCTCTCTTGTCTTTTCCCATCAACCTGTAGCAATCCATTTAGTATTACTTGCAAGGCATGTCTGTTCACCAACTCTCCCTCTGTTTGTCTGAAAATACTTAAAGTTCTCCCTCATTTTTGAAAGAAAGTTTTGCTCTTTTAGTATCTTAAATATATCACACCACCACATTCTCATCTCTGCTGAGAAATCCACACATAATCTTATCAGGTTTGAGTTCTGTGTGATGGATCTTTTTTCTCTTGCTGCTTTCAGAATTCCTTCCTTGTTTTTCACATTTGACAATCTAATTAGTAAATACCTTGGAGTATGTCTATTCTGGTCTATTCTGTTTGTGGCATGCTCTGCTGCTTGGATCTATAATTTTATGTTTTTCATTAGATATGGGAGGTTCTCAGTGATTATATCCTCCATTATTCTTTCTGCTCCTTTTCTCTTCTCTTCTCCTTCTGGTCACCCATGGCATGAATATTTGTGTACTTCATGCTGTCTTTCAGTTCCCTGAGACTCTGCTCATATATTTCCATTCTTTTCCCTATCTTTTTATTTATGTGTAGTGTTTCAGACACCTGTCTTCTGGTTCATTAATCCTTTCTTCTGCCTCTTAAAATCTGCTTTTGTAAGTCTCTGTTGTGTTTTTCATCTCTTCTGTTGTGCCTTTCATTCCCATAAGTTCTATTTGTTTTTTCAAACTTCCAAGTTCTTCCTTAAATTCTCCCAATATCTTCTTTATATCCTTCATCTTTTTTGCTACATCTTCCCTCAACTCATTGATTTTTGAAGTGATTCAGCATGTCTGAATATCTTTAGTTTTTCAACTCCTGTATCTCATTTGAAGTCTTAGTTTGCTCATTTGACTGAGCCACATCTTTTTTTCCCTAGTGTGACTGATAATTTTTTGTTGGTGTCTAGGCATCTAGTTTCCTGGACTAGCTTATTCTAGAGGTTGTTGTCACTCTTTTGCTATGGGTTTTCTTGTTGGTTGGCTTTAGTCTCTATATATTCTTTGGTGTTCAACTTATTCTAGATCTATAATATAGCTTCTGCTGAACTGATCAGAATTTTTTAGCTCTTGTTCTTCTGGTTCTTGCCCTGCCTATATGTCTCTCTTGCCAGCCAGATGTGAGTTTAGTTCTGCACCCCATCTTCCTGTATAACCAGGTGCCCACAGCAACCTGCCTTTTGTGCAGGCACTGGGCACCACAGCCATTTCTCTATGTGTGGGTAAAACAAGATTGCTGGCTCCCAGTGATGTACCATTTTTCATTGGCTAGCAAGCCCTGGGTTTATTTTACAGCACTGCTTTAATTGTTGAGTCCTGCCTATTTCTCAACATAAACAGTGCTAGTTTCCTATGAAGTGGCTGTAGACCAGATCCACTGGCCAAGGATAAAGTCTGGAGATGTTGTGAAAAGTCCTAAAATTCCCTTGCTCTTTTGAGTCTGCCTGGTATATTGTGCTGTTTTGTGAGTTAATTGTCCTCAGAATGTGAGGCTGTGTCTGACAAGGTGGGGCTGAATTACCTCTTGGAGCACAGCTGAGACTAACTGGGTGGGGCTGATTTATCTGTTGGACCCCAGCTGAGTCTGGCTGTGCAGAGCAGAATAACCTCTTATTTTTTTCTTGTAATTGTATTGAGATATGGTCATGTACCATAGTCATCCAAAGTGTACTATTAGTAGTTCACAGTATCATAATATAGTGCATTCATCACAAGTTTTGAACATTTTCATTACTTCAAAAAAGTAATAAAAATAAGTTAGAAAGTACACCCCAAACAAACCATCTCCCATCCTCTTTATTATTTGTTAACTTTTTTCCCCATTTTTATACTCATCTCTCCATACCTTGAATAAAGGAAATGTGAGCTACAAGGATTTCACAGTCACATAGTCACATTGTATAAGCTATATATTTATACACTTCTCTTCAAGAATCAAGGCTATTGGGTTGCTGTTCAACAGCCTCAGGTATTTCCTCCTAGGCATTCTAATACACTAAAACTAAAAAGGGATAGCTATATAATGCATAAGGATAACCTCCAGAATGACCTCTTGACTCCATTTGAAATCTCTCCACCCCTGAAACTTTACTTTTTTCATCTCTCTTCCCCCTTTTGGTAGAGAAGGCTTTCTCAATCCCATGATGCTGGATACAGAATCATCCCCAGGAGTCATGTCCCATGTTGCCAGGGAGATTTACAAACCTGGGAGTCATGTCTCATGTAGAGGGGCAGGCAACAAGCCCACCTGCCTAGTTGGCTTAGAGAGGCCACATCTAAGCAACAAAAAAGGTTCTCTTGGGGTGACTCTTAGGCACAATTATAAGTAGGCTTAGCCTGTCCTTTGAAGTAACAGCGTTCATAAGGGCAAATACCAAGATCAAGTGCTCAGCCTAGTATATTGGTAGTCCCCAGTGTTTCTAAGAGTATTAGGAATTCCACAGTTGGAGAAATTTTATATTTCCACATTTTTCCCCAGTCCCTCAAGGGAACTTTTCAAATACAATTTTATCCTTTGCCCAAATTACTCTGGGATATATCAGGGATTCATAGTAAGCTGTACAAAACAGATCTCACTCCCTCTTTAAGGTTCCATGTAATTATGGTGTTTGTATAAACTGACCCTACAAGTTAAAGTATATCATGCTAAAGGAAATAAAGATTTTCCACAAAATAAACATATCTACCTTTGGTTTCACACAGAAGTTGAAGTTTTGAAATACAGTCAATATCATCCTTTACCCTTTAGTCTGATTTACCTTAGTGCAAACCAAGGCCATTTTGTTCATATTTCCAATTGAAGTCTAATCTCATTTTCAGCTTCATTAACATTTGCTTTATGGGGTAATGTTGACATTCATAGCTACCAGACTCTAGCTGTGAGTTTGAGTTGTCACACAGATACCTGAAATTCCAGGGACCAACCAGATTCTAAATAAGAGCTCAGCATCTCAGAATTTTGAAATAACCATTATAACTCAGGTACAAAGGTAATTGCTGTAAGAGCTTACAGTCTAGGAGCTCTTACAATAAGCCTTCCCCTGATAACCCATGCTACCAGATTCAATTATCAGAGTTTGCACATTATAGGTAGTCCATGTTAGTGAGGTATTCTAATGTCTGTCTTTTCATTTTTGGCTTATGTCATGCAATATACTGGCCTCAAGGTCCATTCACCTAGTTGCATACCTCACATCTTCATTTCTTCCTGCAGCCACTCAGTATTCCATTCTATGTACACACCACAGTTCACCATTCTGTTCAATTGAGCTTGTATCATGCAACATACTGGCTTCAAGGTCCACTTATCTAGTTGCATACCTCACAACTTCATTTCTTCTTGCAGCCACTCAATATTCTGTTATATGAATACACCACAGTTCACCCTTCTGTTCATTTGCTGATGTACCATTAGCCCCCCATCCATTGCAAATGATAAATATTGCTTCCATAAATAGCAGTGTGCAAATTTAAATTTGTGTCCACCCTCTCAGTTCTTCCAAGTATATACCATATAGTGGAGTTGCAGGAACATACAGTAACCCTATATTTAGCTTCCCATGGAACAACCACTCTGCCCAACAGATGGGCTGTACCATTCTACTTCCCTACCAGCAGTGATTAGGAACATCCCTGTCTCCAGATTTTCTCCAGCACTTGTATCCCTTCTTTATTTTTAAAATATTCAATTCTAATTAAACAATCCATGTTTCCTGGTATAATCACATGGTTATGCACTCAACACTACAATCTATATGCAGACATTTTCACTTCTGATGTCTTTCTTCTTTAATTTGACATCTGTAGGGTTCTTTTCCTGGCCCTCCTCCAGGGTCCCAAACAAGTCAGGGTTATCCCCCTTTTTGTCTGAATATCTGGGGAGAAGTTTTAAGCAGCTCTTTATGCCACTGTATTGATCTATGTACCACATTTTTTCCATTGTTTTTTAATTAAATTTAACAAAAAATTAAACAGACAATAAGAATCATGTCAAACAAAACCAAAACAAAAGAATGAGAAAAAACAAATAACCTAAAATAAGTACATTACTTTCAACATGTTCTTACTCTACCCCAAGAAAATATACAGAATATAACTCAGGAAAGGAATAAGAAGAACAGATAACCTAAGATAACTACATTTCTGTGAACTTGTTCTTACCATACCCACCAGAAATTAACAAACCATAGTCATTCCTGAGCATTTCCAGAATGTTAAATTTACCCTTGATAACTTATCTGTTCTTATTAGATTATCATTCCCCTTCACTAATTGCTGTCTATCTTGAGGACCCCTACATGCTACATTATAAACCATTTATTTTACATTTTTCAATGTTCACATTAGTGGACATTTTGTGCCTGACTTACTTCATTTAGCATTATGTCTTCTAGGTTCATCCATGTTGTCATATGTTTCATGACATTCCTTCTTACTGCAGCATAGTATTCCATCATGTGTATATACCACATTTTATTTATCCACTCATCTGTTGAAGGACATTTGGGTTGTTTCCAACTCTTGGCAATTGTATATATTGCTGCTGTGAACATTAGCCTGCAGATATCTGTTCATGTCACTGGTTTCAAATCTTCAAAGTATATACTGAGAAGTGTGATTGCTGGATCAAAGGGTAGCTCTATATCTAGTTTTCTAAGGAATCACCAGAATGTCTTCCAGAATGGCTGAACCATTATACAGTCCCTCCCATGATGAATAAGGCTTCCAATTTCTCCTCATCCTCCCCAGCATTTGTACTTACTTGCTTGTTTAATGGCAGCCATTCTAATTGGAGTGAGATGGTATCTCATTGTGGTCTTTGAATTCTCCCACAATTATTGTGAAAACATCTATTGCTTCTTTTAGTTTTGCCAGTGTTTGTCTCATGTATTTTGGGGCAACTTGATTGCGTGCATAAACATTTATGACTGCTATTTCTTCTTGTTGAACTGTCCCTTTTATTAGTCTGTAGTGGCCTTCTTTATCTCTTGTAACATCCTTGCAGTTAAAGTCTGTTTTTTTAATTTTAAAATTGTTTATTTATTGGGATTGTTCACATGCCATATATTCAATTATCCAAAGATCCAAAGTGTACAGTCAGTGGTCCCCCATATGATCACACAGCTGTGCATCACACAATGTGGTGATGTGTGATGCTGTGCATCACACAATGTGGTGATTGTCCTTTGTATGTGGTGATTGATGTGCATCCATCACAATTAATGTTTTCAATTTTTAGAACATTTTCATTACTCCAGGAAAGAAATACAGACAAAAAAAAGGAAACTCAAATCCTCCCATCCCCCTAACTACCTCCCTCCATTGTTGACTCATAGTATTGGTATAGTACATTTGTTACTCTTGATGAGAGAACATTAAAATACTACTAACTATAATTCATTTGCAATAGGTATATTTTTCCCTATATGTCCCTCTGTTATTTTATTAAAGTTTCAGAATAGTATTTAATTTTCAGATATTTATAGTCATCTTATTTGATATCACAAAATAGTGGTCATGTTATAAATTTTACAGATGATATTGTTGCACTATTCTCACCATACATAGGCTACAGAATAAATCTGAATACAGATAAATAGTTTCCCTTCTTTCTCCTTTGTATATTTACAAATGTGCCTACACATAAACCTTGCTGTTCAAATTATTTTTATCTGAACCAAGGAAATAAATACATTGGGATAATTTTGTTTTGTTTATAGGAATTCTCACTGTAAACTATACAAACTTAGGGATCAAAGAGTAAACAGACTTTTCTTTGCAAACCCTCTATTTGAACTCAGAAGCTAAAATGGTTCAGTATTTTCCATTAACTATGCAATAAATACCAAATCTTGGGTCCACAATTAATGTTCTTTTGTTTCAGTGTATGAAATAGAATTTAATAATTGCCACTTAAATTTAGCAGTTCAATGACTACCATAATGGATGTCACTCCACATATAGACATTTTCACCAACACTGCTCCCTATATGTCTTTGCTCTGTATATCCCATGCCTAACTCCAGACAATGGCATCTAATCTACACCAACAAATAAAACATAATTGAGAATACACATTTTTTCAATGGTCTAAAAAAGTATAAGTGTATTTCTTTGGATTTGCAAAAGAAATCTATCTTCTCAGACTTAAATTAATAGTTTTTAATTATTTTTAGTCTAATTCCTATTTTATCAATTAGGAAACTAAGAGTCATCTTACAAGTTAAGTGAGATGACCACATTTAAAATCAGCAAGTCAGAAAAGTGAGGCAAGTGTCTTCATCTTCTGACATCTAGTGTTCCAGAAAGAGTGCCATACAATAAACTTGAGTTATCCATTTGATATAGAGTGAAAGAAATGGTAGCATGGAATAGAATGTGATACCAAGTGTGTTTTCTCCTTCATAATGTCACCATTCTGCAATGTCTGTTTATTCCTCTATGAAGTATGGAATAAAAATAATGTAATATAGGATTGTGTCTTATGATGGCTATGATGATAATAAAGCCAAAGTTATATTCAGTGGTCACTATATGGCTTAAAAAGTGCATCTTCATCTAATATTACAAAATCTTTCTCCATCTCTGTCTCTCCTTTCTTTGTTTCTCTGTCAGTAGGGCTACTTTTTGTATCTCAAGTAGGGCAGGTCTTTTATTAGCAAAATCTCTCAGCATTTGTTTGTCTGTGAAAAATTTAAGCTCTCCCTCAAATTTGAAGGAGTGCTTTGCTGGATAAAGTATTCTTTGTTGGAAATTTTTCTCTCTCAGAATTTTAAATATGTCCTGCCACTGCCTTCTCACTGCCATGGTGGCTGCACAGTAGTCACTACTTAGTCTTATGTTTCTTTCCTTTGTATGTGGTGAATTGCTTTTCTTTTGCTGTTTTCAGAACTTGCTTCTTCTAATCAGTATTTGACAGTCTGATCAGAATATGTCTCAGAGTGGGTTTATTTGTGTTTATTCTATTTGGAGTTTGCTGGGCATTTATGCTTTATGTATTTATGTTGCATAGAAAGTTTGGGAAATTTTCCCCAACAATTTCTTTGAAAACTCTTTCTAGACCTTTACCCTTCTCTTCCCCTTCTGGGAAACCAATGAGTCTTATATATGGACATTTTATTTTATCTCTCGTATCCCTGAGGTCCATTTTGATGTTTTTGATTTTTTCCCCAATCTTTCTTTTGTTCTTTCATTTTCTGTTTTGTCACAGTCCAGGTTGATGATTCATTGTTCAGCTTCCTCTAGTCTTGTACTATGAGTATCCAGAATCTTTTTAAGTTGGTCAACAGTTTCTTTTATTTCCATAAGATCATCTTTTTTTATTTACTCTTGCAATTTCTTCTTTATGCTCTTCTAGGCTCTTCTACATGTCTTTTATATCTTGTGCCATGTTCTTCTTCATGTCCTTTATATCCTATGTCATGGTCTCATTGTTGTCTTTAGATCTTTGTTTAATTGCTCCAAGTACTGAAGCTCCTCTGATCATTTGATTTGGGTGTTTAGGTTTGGGTTATCCATATCGTCTGTTTTTTTATATGATTTAAAATTTTCTGCTGTTTTTGGCCTCTTGGCATTTGCTTCACGTCATAGGGTTCTTTTAGAATATGTATGCTAATTCAAAGACTTCTCTCTAATTTGTCAGATCTACAGCTTGGTGGCATACATTTTCACTAACCAGCAGGTGACATCTGTGAGCCACCTATTCTCCTCAAGCCAGTTCTCCCCAACTTTGTCTTTGTGGTGTGTGGGTGTCTGATTCTTGTGGGGTTCAGTTGGTGCACGAGTTTTGTGTGTGTAGTTGGTGATGTCCACCCTGAATGTGGGGTGTGTGTCTGAGGAGTTAGGAAGAAAGAGCAGCTTTAACAAACCTCGTGGGTGTTTCTGGAGATTTAAGGCTGTTCCAAGAGTCAAAACCTTCAGTTCAGTCTCATCACAGATTGTCTCTGCTGCTGACCCACAAGTCCTTGTTATTGGCATATGGTCCCTGGGATTTCCAAGTGGGTGTCTTCCAAGCTGTGCCCTTGTAGGGCCTCTGCTGAGGGAAGACTGTGCTACATCACAAGTGTACACTGACCCTCAAGGGAAGTTCTGGCCACAGGGCCATGTAGGGGCATTCCCAGCCTGCTGAAGGTATGGCTGAATGGGGCACATTAATTTCCTCCTTTTCACACTGCTCTGACTTCCTAGCTCCAGAAGAGTTAGCTGTGGGTGTGCAAAAGGGTATTGTCCATGCCAGTTATTGTAGTGCATGCTTGCATTGCTGGGACCACTTCCCATTGCACTGGGTTTTTTGGTGCAGCTCTGGGCTGTGGTGCCAGTGCCAGGCAGGAGCATTCCCAGCCTACCAGGAAGATGGTTATAAGAGGTGTGGTTTTTCCCCTTCTGGCTAAACTCTGCCTGCCTCAGTCCAAAACAGTTAGCAGTGGGTGTGCAAAAGGCTATTATCTATGCCAGATACTGAGGTGTACTCACAGGTTGTGGAGATGCTGTTCCTGCCATGCTTACCTGTGCAGTTCTCACTGCCATATCTGCAGCCACTTTTGGGTTTTTCAAAAGAACTAGTCTGACTCCATATGCCACCCCATGGTTTCCCCACACTGCAGTGTGGCTGCCAGATATTCAGCAGGCTTAATCACATGCTTCAGAATGCAGACTCCCAGTTTCACCAAATGAATACTACCTGTGGATTTAGCAGACTCCCAGTTTCACCAAATGAATAGTACCTGTGGATTTACCAGACTGTGTCCAGCTGGTGCATTGCTGGAACTGGTGTTCTGGATGACTTTCTGGCTTTTATCTAGTATTTTTCATGGAGGTGATTTTTTGCCTTTTCTTTCCTAACTGCCATTTTCCAGAGGTCCAGATCCACAGTTTTTACTTACAGATTTTATGCTGTGATCTTGGGCATTCCTCCCAATTCAGGTTGGTATATTATGCATGGAGAGTCATCTTTGTCCCCCTGCAATTATTCCAGCTTATTTACTAGTTGTTTGTGGTTTTTTAGTTGTTACAGGGGGACTACTTTGCTTTCACTCCTCTCTATGCTGCCATCTTAGATCCTCCTTCTAAAGTCTGTTTTATCTTTCTTTTGGCTGTAGCTTGCAGGAAATATTTTTTTCCATCTTTCACTTTCAATGTCTTTGTGTCCCTGTGTCTAAGATGAGACTCTTGTAAGCAACAGGTTGAGAGTTCATATTTTTTAATCCATTCTGCCTATTTATATCTTTTAATGGGGGAGTTTAATCCATTTACATTCAATGTTATTACTGTGAAGGCATTCCTTGAATTAGACATCCTATACTTTGGTTTATGTTTGTCAGATATATTTTCCCCCTCTCTCTCTTAGTGTCCTTTAATGTACCCTTACTGAGTCTCTTTAGTTCTGAACCTTTCTCCATACTTCTGTCTCCTTTCTTTGTTTCTCTGTCAGTAGGGTTCCCTTTAGTATCTCAAGTAGGGCAGGTCTCTTTTTAACAAATTCTCTCAGCATTTGTTTGTCTTTGAAAAATTTAAGCTCTCCCTCAAATTTGAATGAGAGCTTTGCTGGATAAAAAATTCTTGGTTGGCAGTTTTTCTCTTTCAGAATTTTAATTATGTCATGCCACTGCCTTCTCACCTCCGTGTTTGCCACTGAGTAGTCACTGCTTAATCTTATGCTGTTTCCCTTGTAAGTGATGAATTGTTTCTCTCTTGCTGTTTTCAGAACTTGGTCCTTCTCTTCAGCCTTTGACCATCTGATTGGAATATGTCTCAGATTGATTTTATTTGGATTTATGCTGTTTGGAGTTTGTTGGGCATCTATGATTTGTGCATTTATGTTGTTTAGAAGATTTGGGAATTTTCCCCAACAATTTCTTTGAATACTCTTCCTAGACCTTTACCCTTCTCTTCCCTTTCTGGAACACCAATGATTCTTTTTTTTTTTTTTTTAATCATCATTTTATTGAGATATATTCACATACCACGCAGTCATACAAAACAAATTGTACTTTCGATTGTTTACAGTACCATTACATAGTTGTACATTCATCACCTAAATCAATCCCTGACACCTTCATTAGCACACACACAAAAATAACAAGAATAATAATTAGAGTGAAAAAGAGCAATTGAAGTAAAAAAGAACACTGGGTACCTTTGTCTGTTTGTTTCCTTCCCCTACTTTTCTACACATCCATCCATAAACTAGACAAAGTGGAGTTTGGTCCTTATGGCTTTCCCAATTCCATTGTCACCCCTCATAAGCTACATTTTTATACATCTGTCTTCGAGATTCATGGGTTCTGGGTTGTACTTTGATAGTTTCAGGTATCCACCACCAGCTACCCCAATTCTTTAGAACCTAAAAAGGGTTGTCTAAAGTGTGCGTAAGAGTGCCCACCAGAGTGATCTCTCAGCTCATTTTGGAATCTCTCTGCCACTGAAGCTTATTTCATTTCCTTTCACATCCCCCTTTTGGTCAAGAAGATGTTCTCCGTCCCACGATGCCGGGTCTACATTCCTCCCCGGGAGTCATATTCCACATTGCCAGGGAGATTCACTCCCCTGGGTGTCTGATCCCACGTAGGGGGGAGGGCAGTGATTTCACCTTTCAAGTTGGCTTAGCCAGAGAGAGAGGGCCACATCTGAGCAACAAAGAGGCATTCAGGAGGAGACTCTTAGGCACAAATATAGGGAGGCCTAGCCTCTCCTTTGCAGCAACCGTCTTCCCAAGGGTAAAACTTATGGTAGAGGGCTCAACCCATCAAACCACCAGTCCCCTATGTCTGTGGTCATGTTAGCAACCATGGAGGTGGGGTAGGCAAATACCCCTGCATTCTCCACAGGCTCCTCAAGGGGGCACTGCATCTTTTTTTTTTCCCTTGTTTTTCTTTCTTTTTTTTTTTTTAACTTTCCCTTCTTTTTTAAATCAACTGTATGAAAAAAAAAAGTAAAAAAGAAAACAAACATACAATAAAAGAACATTTCAAAGAGACCATAACAAGGGGGTAAGAAAAAGACAACTAACCTAAGATAACTGCTTAACTTCCAACATGTTCCTACTTTACCCCAAGAAAGTTACATAATATAGCAACATTTCTGTGAACTTGTTCCTACTATATCCATCAGAAATTAACAGACCATAGTCATTCCTTGGCATCCCCAGAACGTTAAATAGCTTATCTGTTCTTCTTGGATTATTGTTCCTCCTTCCTTAATTGCTCTCTACTGCTAGTTCCCCTACATTCTACATTATAAACCATTTGTTTTACATTTTTCAAAGTTCACATTAGTGGTAGCATATAATATTTCTCTTTTTGTGCCTGGCTTATTTTGCTCAGCATTATGTCTTCAAGGTTCATCCATGTTGTTATATGTTTCACGAGATCGTTCCTTCTTACTGCCGCGTAGTATTCCATCGTGTGTATATACCACATTTTATTTATCCACTCATCTGTTGAAGGACATTTGGGTTGTTTCCATCTTTTGGCAATTGTGAATAATGCTGCTATGAACATTGGCGTGCAGATATCTGTTCGTGTCACTGCTTTCCGATCTTCCGGGTATATACCGAGAAGTGCAATCGCCGGATCGAATGATAGCTCTATATCTAGTTTTCTAAGGAACTGCCAGACTGACTTCCAGAGTGGCTGAACCATTATACAGTCCCACCAACAATGAATAAGAGTTCCAATTACTCCACATCCCCTCCAGCATTTGTAGTTTCCTGTTTGTTTAATGGCAGCCATTCTAACCGGTGTTAGATGGTATCTCATTGTGGTCTTAATTTGCATCTCTCTAATAGCTAGTGAAGCTGAACATTTTTTCATGTGTTTCTTGGCCATTTGTATTTCCTCTTCAGAGAACTGTCTTTTCATATCTTTTGCCCATTTTATAATTGGGCTGTTTGTACTATTGTCATTGAGTTGTAGGATTTCTTTATATATGCAAGATATCAGTCTTTTGTCAGATACATGGTTTCCAAAAATTTTTTCCCATTGAGTTGGCTGCCTCTTTACCTTTTTGAGAAATTCCTTTGAGGTGCAGAAACTTCTAAGCTTGAGGAGTTCCCATTTATCTATTTTCTCTTTTGTTGCTTGTGCTTTGGGTGTAAAGTCTAGGAAGTGGCCGCCTAATACAAGGTCTTGAAGATGTTTTCCTACATTATCTTCTAGGAGTTTTATGGTACTTTCTTTTATATTGAGATCTTTCATCCATTTTGAGTTAATTTTTGTGTAGGGGGTGAGGTAGGGGTCCTCTTTCATTCTTTTGGATATGGATATCCAACTCTCCCAGCCCCATTTGTTGAAAAGACCATTATGGCTCAGTTCAGTGACTTTGGGGGCCTTATCAAAGATCAGTTGGCCATAGATCTGAGGGCCTATCTCTGAATTCTCAATTCTATTCCATTGATCTATATGTCTATCTTTGTGCCAGTACCATGCTGTTTTGGCAACTGTGGCTTTATAATAAGCTTCAAAGTCAGGGAGTGTAAGTCCTCCCACTTCGTTTTTCTTTTTTAGAGTGTCTTTAGCAATTCGAGGCATCTTCCCTTTCCAAATAAATTTGATAACTAGCTTTTCCAAGTCTGCAAAGTAGGTTGTTGGAATTTTGATTGGGATTGCATTGAATCTGTAGATGAGTTTGGGTAGAATTGACATCTTAATGACATTTAGCCTTCCTATCCATGAACATGGAATATTTTTCCATCTTTTAAGGTCCCCTTCTATTTCTTTTAGTAGAGTTATGTAGTTTTCGTTGTATAGGTCTTTTACATCTTTGGTTAAGTTTATTCCTAGATACCTGATTTTTTTAGTTGCTATTGAAAATGGTATCTTTTTCTTGAGTGTCTCTTCAGTTTGTTCATTTCTAGCATATAGAAACATTACTGACTTATGTGCATTAATCATATCCCGCTACTTTGCTAAATTTGTTTATTAGCTCTAGTAGGTGTATCGTCGATTTCTCAGGGTTTTCTAGATATAAGATCATATCATCTGCAAACAATGACAGTTTTACTTCTTCTTTTCCAATTTGGATGCCTTTTATTTCTTTGTCTTGCTGGATTGCCCTGGCTAGCACTTCCAGCACAATGTTGAATAACAGTGGTGACAGCGGGCATCCTTGTCTTGTTCCTGATCTTAGAGGGAAGGCTTTCAGTCTCTCACCATTGAGTACTATGCTGGCTGTGGGTTTTTCATATATGCTCTTTGTCATGTTGAGGAAGATTCCTTCAATTCCTACCTTTTGAAGTGTTTTTATCAAAAAGTGATGTTGGATTTTGTCAAATGCTTTTTCAGCATCTGTTGAGATGATCAATTGATTTTTCCGTTTTGACTTGTTAATGTGTTGTAATACATTGATTGTTTTTCTTATGTTGAACCATCCTTGCATGCCTGGAATGAACCCCACTTGGTCATGGTGTATGATTTTTTTAATGTGTCTTTGGATTCGATTTGCAAGTATTTTGTTGAGGATTTTTGCATCTATATTCATTAGGGGGATTGGCCGGTAGTTTTCCTTTTTTGTAGCATCTTTGCCTGGTTTTGGTATTAGATTGATGTTAGCTTCATAAAATGAGTTAGGTAGTGTTCCATTTTCTTCAATGTTTTGAAAGAGTTTGAGTAAGATTGGTGTCAGTTCTTTCTGGAAAGTTTGGTAGAATTCCCCTGTGAAGCCATCTGGCCCTGGGCATTTATTTGTGGGAAGATTTTTGATGACTGATTGGATCTCTTTGCTTGTGATGGGTTGGTTGAGGTCTTCTATTTCTTCTCTGGTCAGTCTAGGTTGTTCATATGTTTCCAGGAAATTGTCCATTTCTTCTACATTATCCAGTTTGTTGCCATACAGTTGTTCATAATATCCTCTTATAATTTTTTTAATTTCTTCAGGATCTGCTGTTATGTCACCTTTTTTATTCATTATTTTGTTTATATGGGTCTTCTCTCTTTTTGATTTTGTCAGTCTAGTTAGGGGCTTGTCAATCTTGTTGATCTTCTCAAAGAACAAACTTTTGGTGATATTTATCCTCTCTATTGTTTTTTTTGTTCTCTATGTCATTTATTTCTGCTTTAATCCTTGTTATTTCTTTTCTTCTACTTGGTTTAGGATTGGTTTGCTGTTCATTTTCTAGCTTCTTCAGTTGATCCATTAGTTCTTTGATTTTGGCTCTTTCTTCCTTTTTAATATATGCATTGAGTGCTATAAATTTCCCCCTTAGCACTGCTTTTGCTGCATCCCATAGGTTTTGGTATGTTGTATTCTCATTTTCATTCATCTCTATATATTTAGCAATTTCTCTTGCTGTTTCTTCTTTAACCCACTGATTGTTTAGAAGTGTGTTGTTTAACCTCCAGGTATTTGTGAATTTTCTAAGTCTCTGATGGTTATTGACTTCTAATTGTATTCCATTGTGGTCAGAGAATGTGCATTGAATAATTTCAATCTTTTTAAATTTATTGAGGCTTGTTTTATGTCCCAGCATATGATCTATTCTGGAGAAAGTTCCATGAGCACTAGAAAAGTATGTGTATCCTGGTGATTTGGGATGTAATGTCCTGTATATGTCTGTTAAATCTAATTCATTTATCAGATTGTTTAGGTTTTCAATTTCCTTATTGGTCTTCTGTCTGGTTGATCTATCTATAGGAGAGAGTGAAGTGTTGAAGTCTCCCACAATTATTGTGGAAACATCAATTGCTTCCTTTAGTTTTGCCAGTGTTTCTCTCATGTATTTTGTGGCACCTCGGTTGGGTGCATAGACATTTACGATTGTTATTTCTTCTTGCTGAATTGCCCCTTTTATTAGTACGTAGTGGCCTTCTTTGTCTCTCAAAACATCCCTGCATTTGAAGTCTATTTTATCTGAGATTAATATTGCTACACCTGCTTTCTTTTGGCTGTAGCTTGCATGAAATATTTTTTTCCATCCTTTTACTTTCAGTTTCTTTGTGTCTCTGTGTCTAAGATGAGTCTCTTGTATGCAACATATTGATGGTTCATTTTTTTTGATCCATTCTGCGAATCTATATCTTTTAATTGGGGAGTTTAATCCATTTACATTCAACGTTAAAAGCGTGAAGGCATTTCTTGAATCGGCCATCTTATCCTTTGGTTTATGTTTGCCATATTTTTCCCTGTCTCTATTAATATCCTTTATTGTACCCATACCGAATCTCTTTAGTACTGAACCTTTCTCCAAGTCTCTCTGTACTGCCTTTTTTCTCTGTCTGTAGGGCTCTCTTGAGTATCTCCAGTAGGGCAGGTCTCTTGTTAGCAAATTCTCTCAGCATTTGTTTGTCTGTGAAAAATTTAAGCTCTCCCTCAAATTTGAAGGAGAGCTTTGCTGGATAAAGTATTCTTGGCTGTAAATTTTTCTCACTCAGAATTTTAAATATATCGTGCCACTGCCTTCTCGCCTCCATGGTGGCTGCTGAGTAGTCACTACTTAGTCTTATGCTGTTTTCTTTGTATGTGGTGAATTGCTTTTCTCTTGCTGCTTTCAGAACTTGCTCCTTCTCTTCTGTGTTTGACAGTGTGATCAGTATATGTCTTGGAGTGTGTTTATTTAGATTTATTCTATTTGGAGTTCGCTGAGCATTTATGATTTGTGTATTTATGTTGTTTAGAAGATTTGGGAAGTTTTCCCCAACAATTTCTTTGAATACTCTTCCTAGACCTTTACCATTTTCTTCCCCTTCTGGGACACCAATGAGTCTTATATTTGGACGTTTCATATTATCTATCATATCCCTGAGGTCCATTTTGATTTTTTCAATTTTTTTCCCCATTCTTTCTTTTATGCTTTCATTTTCCATTCTGTCATCTTCCAGGTCACTGATTCGTTGTTCAACTTCCTGTAGTCTTGTACTATGAGTGTCCAGAATCTTTTTAATTTGGTCAACAGTTTCTTTAATTTCCATAAGATCATCCATTTTTTTATTTAGTCTTGCAATGTCTTCTTTATGCTCTTCTAGAGTCTTCTTGATTTCCTTCATATCCCGTACTATGGTCTCATTGTTCATCTTTAGTTCTTTGAGTAGCTGCTCTAGGTGCTGTGTCTCTTCTGGTCTTTTGATTTGGGTGCTTGGGCTTGGGTTATCCATATCATCTGTTTTTTTCATATGCTTTATAATTTTCTGTTGTTTTTAGCCTCGTGGCATTTGCTGAACTTGATAGGGTTCTTTTAGGGTTTATAGACCTATTGAAGTCCTTATCTCTAATTTATCAGATCTACAGCTTCGTGGAGTACACTTTCTCTAACTAACCAGCAGGTGGCGTCCACGAGCCACCTGTCCTCCACAAGCCAGTTCTCCCCTGCTTAGCCTTTTTGGTGAGTGGGGGAGTGAGTCTTGTGGGGCCCAATTGGTGTACCAAGCTTGCGTGTGTAGTTGGTGTTGCCTGCCCTGTATGTGGGGTGTGTTTCTGGGCAGTCAGGGAGGGGGGGTGGCCCTAACAATCAAATCTCCCTGGTGATCCTAGAGTTTTAAAGCTGGTGCAATAGTCTAATCCTTCAGTTCAGTCCTGCCACAGTTTGTCTCTGCCACTGACCCACAAGTCCTTGGTATTGGCGTATGGTTCCTGAGACTTGCAAGTGGGCCCCTCTTCCAGGCTGTGCACCCCAGGTCCTCTGTTGAGGGATGACTGTGCTATGTCACAGGTGAGTGCCGTCACCTCAGGGCAGTTCTGGGCTGCTGGGCTGTGTAGGGAGGCTCCCAGTCTGCTCAAATGATGGCTGAATGGGGCTTTGTTAATTCACACTGCTCCACCTTCCCAACTCTGGGACAATCAGCTGAGGTTGCAGGGAAGGCTAATGTCCATGCCCAGTTTTGTGGTGTGTGCCTGTTATTTGAAGCCCTTCCGTCACACTGGGTTGTCTGGGGCAGCTCTGGGCTATGGGGCTGGCGATGGACAGGAGTGTTTCCTGTCCACCAGGATGGTGGCTGTGAGCGGACACCCCCGTTTTCTTGGGAAGTTGTGGTGTTTAGTGAATTTTCTCAGCCACTGAATTATTGCCTTTTGTCTCAGAGCTCTCTTAGTTCTGCTCTTGACTTGACGTGCCCAAATTGAAAGTCTTTGAAGCTTTCTGTATTGGGCTTCTTAGAGTAATTGTTTTAGAAAAAGAAAAAAGGATTAAAAAAAAAAAAAAAAGGGTCCTCCTCAGAGATCTAATGGGGTATTGAAATGCTAAGAGACAAAGCAACCAGGGCCATTAAGGAAAGGTCCACAGCGCAGAGAGATCGGCTTTTCTTTGGGATTTGCATATGCGCCTTAGGGCCTGAGCTCCGCCCTTCCCCTTTCTGTGTTCACCAGAACTCTAAAAATCCTCTGCTTTTATTTTGGAGTTTTTCGTGTTGTTTTTTTTTTTTCTATGCCTGTCTCCTCTCTGCTGGGCTGGCTGCTCACAGATTCTCTGGTGTCTGGTCTCTGTCTATCTATGGTTGGAGTCTGGATCAGTAGAATGAGTTTCCAATAAGAGCAGCCACTGCAGTTCTCCCTTCTCCTTCCCGGAGCTGACAGCCCCTCCTCCCACGGGACTGAGCCTGGCAGGGAGGGGCGCGGGTCCCCTGGCCGCAAAAACTTGCAGATTTCGCTGATCTCAGAAGTTCGACATTTTCATGAGTGTTGTATGAAGTATGCCCAAAGCCAGATTGCTCTGTGGTGTCCAGTCCACGCAGTTCCTGGCTTTCTACCTACTTTCCTGGAGGAGTAACTAAAACATACAGCTCACCAGTCTTCCATCTTGCCCCGCCTCTCCCATCATAAAGCTTTGGAATGTTTTCAGTGGTGGTGTAGTTTATTGTCAACTCCATTAAATCTTCTTTTCATTAAAATAAGAGAAATTTTAATTTAATATAAAGTAAATGGTTTACTGTTGTTTGTAAGTACGATGGCAGCCTGATTTTCCAGTGTAAATCTAGGAGCAACTTCCTAACAGTAGGTAAAATAATTGGATAATCATTGTAGAGCTTAATTTAACACAAGACATAGTTTAAAATGGTATAATTAGAAAACTAAACAAGGAATTGATCAAAGCTATGAGTGTTGTAAGAACACCTACCCAATTCTGCTCAGCCTAATAAACTTATAGATGCTGTAGTCACCCAGGAATGAGAGGATGGTACCATTTTTCCTTGGTTCAGATGCCCACTGTTCCTGCATTTCCCCAACCTCTGCAGCCAGAGTCTATGGTTTTTGTGGGGTCTGTAAACTGTATTTCCCTAGGCATTTCAGCCAGAGTTGTGGTGGTTGTGTCTATCATCTCACAACCTTTTCTGCCAGAGTCCATTACTATGGGGAGCCCCTTCTTCCCCACCTTATTGGGGAAATGCAGACGATCATGGGATGCCCTTGAATTTACCCTGAAATGGCCTTCCTACCACAAATCATGTATGTATGAATTTTAGGCAGGATGTCTCTGCTTCTGGAGGGCAAAAGCAGAAAAAGGAACCTCTCCAATGAGGGCCAGCTGAAATATTTGCCAGTGCCCCTGAGATTCATCAAAAATTGCAGGGAGTTGAAGGTGAACTTAAGAAGTTGTCAATCTCATCAGTGGTGGGATTTCATTTAAAGTGTTTTGTGCAGCTAAAAGGAGGGGAAAAAAGAAAGCTGCCACTGTTAGGTCAGAGTTATTCAGGAATCCACACAACATAGTGAGTCAAAGTTTAAGTACAAAGTTTAAGATTTATTAGAGGGGTGGACTGGTGAGCTGTATGTTTTAGCTACTCCTCCAGGAAAGTAGGTAGAAAGCCAGGAACTGGATGGACTGGACACCACAGAGCAATCTCACTTTGGGCATACTTCATACAACACTCATGAAAATGTGGACCTGCTGAGATCAGCAAAATCTGTAAGTTTTTGTGGCCAGGGGACCCACACTCCTCCCTGCCAGGCTCAGTCCCATGGGAGGAGGGGCTGTCAGCTCCGGGAAGGAGAAGGGAGAACTGCAGTGGCAGCCCTTATTGGAAACTCATTCTACTGATCCAAACTCCAACCATAGATAGACTGAGACCAGACACCAGAGAATCTAAGAGCAGCCAGCCCAGCAGAGAGGAGACAGGCATAGAAAAAAACAGCATGAAAAACTCCAAAATAAAAGCAGAGGATTTTTGGAGTTCTGGTGAACATAGAAAAGGGGAAAGGCAGAGCTCAGACCCTGAGGCTCATATGCAAATCCTGAAGAAAAGCTGATCTGTCTGCCTTGTGGACCTTTCCTTAATGGCCCTAATTACTTTGTCTCTTAGCATTTCAATAACCCATTAGATCTGTGAGGAGGGCCCTTTTTTTTTAATCCTTTTTCCTTTTTCTAAAACAATTACTCTAAGAAGCCCAATACAGAAAGCTTCAAAGACTTGCAATTTGGGCAGGTCAAGACAAGAGCAGAACTAAGAGAGCTCTGAGACAAAAGGCAACAATGCAGTGGCTGAGAAAATTCACTAAACACCACAACTTCCCAAGAAAAGGGGGGTGTCTGCTCACAGCCATCATCCTGGTGGACAGGAAACACTCCTGCCTGTCACCAGACCCATAGCCCAGAGCTGCTGCAGACAACCCAGTGTGACAGAAGTGCTTCAAATAACAGGCACACACCACAAAACTGGGCATGGACATTAGCCTTCCCTACAACCTCAGCTGATTGTCCCAGAGTTGGGAAGGTGGAGCAGTGTGAATTAACAAAGCCCCATTCAGCCATCATTTGAGCAGACTGGGAGCCTCCCTACACAGCCCAGCAGCCCAGAACTGCCCTGGGGGAATGGCACTCACCTGTGACATAGCACAGTCATCCCTCAACAGAGGACCAGGCGGTTCATGGCCTGGAAGAGGGACCCACTCACAAGTCTCAGGAACCATACATCAATACCAAGGACTTGTAAGTCAGTGGCAGAGACAAACTGTGGCAGGACTGAACTGAAGGATTACACTATTGCAGCAGCTTTAAAACTCCAGGATCACCAGGGAGATTTGATTGTTATAGCCACCCCCCTCCCTGACTGCCCAGAAACACACCCCATATACAGGGTGGGAACACCAACTGCACACGCAAGCTTAGTACACCAACTGGACCCCACAAGACTCACTTACCCACTCACCACAAAGGCAAAGCAGGGGAGAACTGACTTGTGGAGAACAGGTGGCTCGTGGATGCCACCTGCTGGTTAGTTAGAGAAAGTGTACTCCATGAAGCTGTAGATCTGATAAATTAGAGATAAGGACTTCAATTGGCTACAAATCCTAAAAGAACTCTATCAAGTTAAGCAAATGCCAAGAGCCAAAACAACAGAAAATTATAAAGCATATGAAAAAACTAGATGATATGGATAACCCAAGCCCAAGCACCCAAATCAAAAGATCAAAAGAGACACAGCACCTAGAGCAGCTACTCAAAGAACTAAAGATGAACAATGAGACCATAGTAGAGGCTACAAAGGATATCAAGAAGACCCTAGAAGAGCATAAAGAAGACGTTGCAAGACTAAATAAAAAAATAGGTGATCTTATGGAAATTAAAGAAACTGTTGACCAAATTAAAAAGATTCTGGACACTCATAGTACAAGACTAGAGGAAGTTGAACAATGAATCAGTGACCTGGAAGATGGCAGAATGGAAAATGAAAGCATAAAAGAAAGAATGGGGAAAAAATTGAAAAAATCAAAACGGACCTCAGGGATATGATAGATAATATAAAATGCCTGAATATAAGACTCATTGGTGTTCCAGAAGGGGAAGAAAAGGGTAATGGTTTAGGAAGAGTATTCAAAGAAATTGTTGGTGAAAACTTCCCAAATCTTCTAAACAACATAAATACACAAATCATAAATGCTCAGTGAACTCCAAACAGAATAAATCCAAATAAACCCACTCTGAGATATATTCTGATCACACTGTCAAACACAGAAGAGAAGGAGCAAGTTCTGAAAGCAGCAAGAGAAAAGCAGTTCACCACATACAAAGGAAACAGCATAAGACTAAGTAGTGACTACTCAGCAGCCACCATAGAGGTGAGAAGGCAGTGGCATGACATATTTAAAATTCTGAGTGAGAAAAATTTCCAACCAAGAATACTTTATCCAGCAAAGCTCTCCTTCAAATTTGAGGGAGAGCTTAAATTTTTCACAGGCAAACAAATGCTGAGAGAATTTGCTAACAAGAGACCTGCCCTACTGGAGATACTAAAGGGAGCCCTACAGACAGAGAAACAAAGAAAGGACAGAGAGACTTGGAGAAAGTTTCAGTACTTAAGAGATTCGGTATGGGTGCAATAAAGGATATTAATAGAGAGAGGGGAAAAATATATACAACAAACATAAACAAAAGGATAAGATGGCTGATTCAAGAAATGTCTTCATGGTTATAACGTTGAATGTAAATGGATTAAACTCCCCAATTAAAAGACATAGATTTGCAGAATGGATAAAAAAAAATGAACCATCAGTATGTTGCATACAAGAGACTCACCTTAGACACAGGGACACAAATAAATAGAAAGTGAAAGGATAGAAAAAAGTATTTCATGCAAGCTACAGTCAAAAGAAAGCAGGTGTAGCAATATTAATCTCAGATAAAATAGACTTTAAATGCAGGGATGTTTTGAGAGACAAAGAAGGCCACTACATGCTAATTAAAGGGGCAATTCAGCAAGAAGAAATAACAATCGTAAATGTCTATGCACCCAATCAAGGTTCCACAAAATACATGAGACAGACACTGGCAAAACTAAAGGAAGCAATTGATGTTTCCACAATAATTGTGGGAGACTTCAACACATCACTCTCTCCTATAGATAGATCAACCAGACAGAAGACCAATAAGGAAATTGAAAACCTAAACAATCTGATAAATGAATTAGATTTAACAGACATATACAGAACCTTACATCCCAAATCACCAGGATACACATACTTTTCTAGTGCTCACGGAACTTTCTCCAGAATAGATCATATGCTGGGACATAAAACAAGCCTCAATAAATTTAAAAAGATTGAAATTATTCAAAGCACATTCTCTGACCACAATGGAATACAATTAGAAGTCAACAACCATCAGAGACTTAGAAAATTCACAAATACCTGGAGGTTAAGCAACACACTCCTAAACAATCAGTGGGCTAAAGAAGAAATAGCAAGAAAAATTGCTAAATATATAGAGATGAATGAAAATGAGAACACAACATACCAAAACCTATGTGATGCAGCAAAAGCCATGCTGAGGGGGAAATTTATAGCACTCAATGCATATATTAAACAGGAAGAAAGAGCCAAAATCAAAGAACTAATGGACCAACTGAAGAAGCTAGAAAATGAACAGCAAACCAATCCTAAACCAAGTAGAAGAAAAGAAATAACAAGGATTAAATCAGAAATAAATGACATAGAGAACAAAAAAACAATAGAGAGGATAAATATCACCAAAAGTTGGTTCTTTGAGAAGATCAACAAGATTGACAAGCGCCTAGCTAGACTGACAAAATAAAAAAGAGAGAAGACCCATATAAACAAAATAATGAATGAAAAAGGTGACATAACTGCAGATCCTGAAGAAATTAAAAAAAATTATAAGAGGATACTATGAACAACTGTATGGCAACTAACTGGACAATGTAGAGGAAATGGACAATTTCCTGGAAAGATATGAACAACCTAGACTGACCAGAGAAGAAATAAAAGACCTCAATCAACCCATCATAAGCAAAGAGATCCAATCAGTCATCAAAAACCTTCCCAGAAATAAATGCCCAGGGCCAGATGGCTTCACAGGGGAATTCTACCAAACTTTCCAGAAAGAACTGACACCAATCTTACTCAAACTCTTTCAAAACATTGAAGAAAATGGAAAACTACCTAACTCATTTTATGAAACTAACATCAATCTAATACCAAAACCAGGCAAAGATGCTACATAAAAGGAAAACTACCGGCCAATGTCCCTAATGAATATAGATGCAAAAATCCTCAACAAAATACTTGCAAAACAAATCCAAAGACACATTAAAAAAATCATACACCATGACCAAGAGGGGTTCATTCCAGACATGCAAGGATGGTTCAACATAAGAAAATCAATCAATGTATTACAACACATTAACAAGTCAAAAGGGAAAAATCAATTGATCATCTCAATAGATGCTGAAAAAGCATTTGACAAAATCCAACATCCATTTTTGATAAAAACACCTCAAAAGGTAGGAACTGAAGGAAACTTCCTCAATATGATAAAGAGCATATCTGAAAAACCCTTAGCCAGCATAGTACTCAATGGTGAGAGACTGAAAGCCTTCCCTGTAAGATCAGGAACAACACAAGGATGCCCGCTGTCACCACTGTTATTCAACATTGTGCTGGAAGTGCTAGCCAGGGCAATCCAGCAAGACAAAGAAATAAAAGGCATCCAAATTGGAAAAGAAGAAGTAAAACTGTCATTGTTTGCAGATGATATGATCTTATATCTGGAAAACCCTGAGAAAATGACGATACAGCTACTAGAGCTAATAAACAAATTTAGCAAAGTAGCAGGATACAAGATTAATGCACATAAGTCAGTAATGTTTCTATATGCTAGAAATGAACAAACTGAAGAAACACTCAAGAAAAAGATACCATTTTCAATAGCAACTGAAAAAATCAAGCACCTAGGAATAAACTTAACCAAAGATATAAAAGACCTATACAAAGAAAACTACATAACTCTACTAAAAGAAATAGAAGTGGACCTTAAAAGATAGAAAAATATTCCATGTTTATGGATAGGAAGGCTAAATGTCATTAAGATGTCAATTCTACCCAAACTGATCTACAGATTCAATGCAATCCCAATCAAAATTCCAACAACCTACTTTGCAGACTTGGAAAAGCTAGTTATCAAATTTATTTGAAAAGGGAAGATGCCTCGAATTGCTAAAGACACTCTAAAAAAGGAAAACAAAGTGGGAGGACTTACACTCCCTGACTTTGAAGCTTATTATATAGCCACTGTTGTCAAAACAACATGGTACTGGCACAAAGATAGACATATAGATCAATGGAATCAAATTGAGATTTCAGAGATAGACCCTCAGATCTATGGCTGAGTGATCTTTGATAAGGCCCCCAAAGTCACTGAACTGAGTCATAATGGTCTTTTCAACAAATGGGGCTGGGAGGGTTGGATATCCATATCCAAAAGAATGAAAGAGGACCCCTACCCCACACCCTACACAAAAATTAACTCAAAATGGATGAAAGATCTCAATATAAAAGAAAGTACCATAAAACTCCTAGAAGATAATGTAGGAAAACATATTCAAGACCTCGTATTAGGCGGCCACTTTCTAGACTACACCCAAAGCACTAGCAACAAAAGAAAAAATAGATAAATGGGAACTCCTCAAGCTTAGAAGTTTCTGCACCTCAAAGGAATTTGACAAAAAGGTAAAGAGGCAGCCAACTCAATGGGAAGAAATTTTTGGAAACCATGTATCTGACAAAAGACTGATATCTTGCATATATAAAGAAATCCTACAACTCAATGACAATAGTACAGACAGCCCAATTATAAAATAGGCAAAAGATATGAAAAGACAATTCTCTGAAGAGGAAATACAGATGACCAAGAAACACATGAAAAATGTTCAGCTTCACTAGCTATTAGAGAGATGCAAATTAAGACCACAATGAGATACCATCTCACACCGATTAGAATGGCTGCCATTAAAGAAACAGGAAACTACAAATGCTGGAGGGGATGTGGAGAAATTGGAACTCTTATTCATTGTTGGTGGGAGTGTATAATGGTTCAGCCACTCTGGAAGTCAGTCTGGCAGTTCCTTAGAAAACTAGTTATAGAGTTACCATTCGATCCAGCGATTGCACTTCTCGGTATATACCCGGAAGATCGGAAAGCAGTGACACGAACAGATATCTGCATGCCAATGTTCATAGCAGCATTATTCACATTTGCCAAGTGATGGAAACAACCCAAGTGTCCTTCAACAGAAGAGTGGATAAATAAAATGTGGTATATATACACAATGGAATACTACATGGCAGTAAGACGGAATGATCTCATGAAACATATGACAACATGGATGAACCTGGAAGACATAATGCTGAGCGAAGTAAGCCAGGCATGAAAAGAGAAATATTGTATGCTACCACTAATGTGAACTTTGAAAAATGTAAAACAAATGGTTTATAATGTAGAATGTAGGGGAACTAGCAATAGAGAGCAATTAAGGAAGGGGGAACAATAATCCAAGAAGAACAGATAAGCTATTTAACGTTCTGGGGATGCCCAGGAATGACTATGGTCTGTTAATTTCTGATGGATATAGTAGGAACAAGTTCACAGAAATGTTGCTATATTAGGTAACTTCCTTGGGGTAAAGTAGGAACATGTTGGAAGTAAAGCAGTTATCTTAGGTTACTTGTCTTTTTCTTACTCCCTTGTTATGTTCTCTTTGAAATGTTCTTTTATTGTATGTTTTTTTAAATTTTTTTTCATACAGTTGATTTAAAAAAAAAGGAAAAGTTAAAAAAAAACAAGGAAAAAAAATATGTAGAGCCCCCTTGAGGTGCCTGTGGAGAATGCAGGGGTATTGGCCTACCCCACCTCGATGGTTGCTAACATGACCACAGACATAGGGGACTGGTGGTTTGATAGGTTGAGCCCTCTAGCATAGGTTTTACCCTTGGGAAGACTGTTGCTGCAAAGAAGAGGCTAGGTCTCCCTATAATTGTGCCTAAGAGCCTCCTCCTGAATGCCTCTTTGTTGCTCAGATGTGGCCCTCTCTCTCTAGCTAAGCCAACTTGGCAGGTGAAATCACTGCCCTCCCCGCTAAGTGGGATCAGACACCCAGGGGAGTGAATCTCTCTGGCAAAGTGGAATATGACTCCCGGGGAGGAATGTAGACCTGGCATTGTGGGATGGAGAACATCTTCTTGACCAAAAGGGGGATGTGAAAGGAAATGAAATAAGCTTCAGTGGCAGAGAGATTCCAAAAGGAGCTGAGAGGTCACTCTGATGGGCACTCTTACGCACAATTTAGACAACCCTTTTTAGGTTCTAAAGAATTGGGGTAGCTGGTGGTGGACACCTGAAACTATCAAACTACAACCCAGAACCCATGAATCTTGAAGACAATTGTATAAAAATGTAGCTTATGAGGGGTGACAATGGGATTGGGAAAGCCATAAGGACCACACTCCACTTTGTCTAGTTTATGGATGGATGAGTAGAAAAATAGGGGAAGGAAACAAACAAACAAACAGACAGACAAAGGTACCCAGTGTTCTTTTTTACTACAATTGCTCTTTTTGACTTTAATTTTTATTCTTGTTATTTTTGTGTGTGTGCTAATGAAGGTGTCAGGGATTGATTTAGGTGATGAATGTACAGCTATGTAATGGTACTGTGAACAATCGAATGTACGATTTGTTTTGTATGACATCATGGTTTGTGAATATATATCAATAAAATGAAGATTAAAAAAGAAAAGATATAACCTGTTGAAACTTAAAGCAATTTCATTACCCAAATGTGTGTGAAATGCTTAAGCCTTAACCCATGGAAAGATTGGGAATGAGGTAAGGAATTAGATGTGGGGAGAGGATTAAGGATAGGGAGCAATTCATGCATATCTACCGCAGAGATTATTTGAAAATTAAAAAAGAGTGACTGCACTAGATACTTTAACTTGTACCATCAGTTTGTTTGAACACCATAGGTGCATGGAGCTTTGAATGGGAAGTGGGATTTGGTGATTTTCTACAGGCTGGAGTGAAATCCCAACACACCCCAGAGTGATATGGGCAGAGAGTATAGGTGTATTTGTGGGAACCTCCTGAGGAGGTGGGAAGAAATGTGGAAGTGTCGGACTTCCTGACCTGGGCTATTGCTGATTTTCTGCAAACATTGAGGCCTGCCAATTTAATGGGTCAAGCCCTTGATTGGGGCTTTCCCCTGTGAGACTAGTTGCTGCAAGGGAGAGGCTAAGCCCACTTATAATTGTGCCTAGCAGTCCCCCCCCAGAGCACCTCTTTGTTGCTCAGATATGGCCCCCTTTCTCTCTAAGCCCACTTGGCAGGTGAACTCACTACCCCTCCCCCCCACATGAGATGTGACTCCCAAGGGTGTGAATCCCCCTGGCAATGTGGGAAACGACTCCTGGAGATGAGCCTGGATCCAGCAGTGTGGGATTGAGAGGATTTTCTTGACCAAAAAGGGGAAGAGAGATGAAATAAAATAAGGTTCCAATGGCTGAGAGATTTCAAATGAAGTTGAGAAGTCACTCTGGAGGGTATTCTTATGCATTGTATATATATTACCTTTTAGTCTTTAGTGTGTTAGAATGGTTAGAGGGAAATACCTGAATCTGTCAAACTGCAACCCAGTGACCTTGATTCTTGAAAACGGTTGTATAACAATGTAGATTGCATAGTGTGAATGTGTGACTGTGAAAACCTTGTGGCTCACACTGTCTTTATCCAGCATATGGACAGATGAGTGGAAAAATGGGGACAAAAATTAGATGCAGAATAGAATAGGATGGAGGTGATGGAAAGAGTTAGGGGTTCTTTTTTGCTTCTATTTTTATTTTGGAGTAAGAAAAATGTTCAAAAATTGATTCTGGTGATGAAAGCACAACTGTATGATGGTGTCATGAATAACTGATTGTACACTGTGGATGACTGTAAGGTGTGACTATATCTCAATTAAACTGTATTTTTAAAAAAGTAAAAAAAAAAAGGATTTATTAGAGGAAGAAAGCAGATGGGGGCCAGTGAAAAGAAAGAAAGATAATGGCTCCAGCTCTCTGAGAGCAGCATTTTTTAATGAAAAAAGGAACTGATGTTGGGTCGGGTGTCTGATGTTGTGTTCTGTGTCTCAACTGGGTAAGTGCTTATCTAGTTTTGGGCTGATTGGTTGGTAGAGTTATGAGACAATATTCTTTTTAGGAAAGCAGCTGCATTATCTAACTAGGGAGGGCAGGCCTTTTTGGTTTTTCATCTCATGGACCTATCTGACCTTGCCTTACCCACCTTTGAGGTGCCACTGTGGCTGGAACAGCCTTGAACAGCTTTGAACAGCCTTCATTCTTTAGTTTATGGGGCAACTGTTTTCTGTGAGATAAGCTGTGGGGTCCCTGGGTAAGAAACTCCTTCTACATGTTAGTTTCTTCTTTTGGGATCTAACAATCACCTATGAAGCTAATTGAAATGCTAATGTCTTTGGAGCAGCCCTGAGTAAAATTTTTAAGCAGCAAAATAAGCCTATAAAAGTTAAGACCCCAAGGATCCCAAGGAAACTGCTGTGCTCCCAGCAATGTGTGCATTGCAGGGGGAGGGACATTGAAAGTGGGAATGTTCCAGCTTGATGCAAAGGGAAACAAGGGACTCCAGCAATACAGTGTCCACAGCCGACAGGAGATTAGGACAGTGACCTGTAGTAATGTGGACCAGGGGCACTTTCCACCCATCAGGAAACCATCCTGATCACCCACAGAGAAACTTGGGTCTCATTCCAAGTGGGTAAAAGCAGTAAATTTTCTGGTAAACATGAGACTTAATTGCACTCAAATCAGTGCTTGTTATGGACATGCCTGAAGTTGCTAATGATTTCTCACAGCATCAGTGATGTCAAATTATAAAGGGTCAATTGACTTACAAATTTTTTTGCAAGCCTCCCTCTCTTTCACCTGGCAAAATAAATTTACAAGTTCTGGTTCTAGGAGCAGGCCTACAAACTGCATTAAAGATCCAAGCAAGCCACAACTTCCTCTAACAAAGAAAAGCCATGAAATATCCTTGAGGTGAGACAGAGATATACAAAAAGTCATGGTAAGATTGTGATCTAACATGATTCCAACATGTTTAAACAATGTCCACCTATGTGAAGAGAAGAGAGAGCATTTTTGCCACCAATTAAAAGATTTTAAAATAAAGACTCATAACACCAGTATTTCAAGGTTACAGATTTGACCAGAATTTGAGTTATAAATCCAATGGTAAAAAGTATACATCCCATAGTACCTAATCTATATACTCCCTCATCAATATTCCTGACGCATATACTTAGTTTAACTTTAAAAAATGCCACTTATTGCATCCCAATAAATAAAGGCTTGCAAAAACTCCTTGCATGCAAATGAAAATGACTTGACTTAGGTATAAAACAGCAGTGCATTTGGAGTGTGTCAAAAAATGCAAGTTTTGTCCAGAAATCCTCAGGCAGTAAAGCTCCACAAGAGACTTTTTGCAGACTGGACCCTTTGGCAAGTAGCCATGCCAAAAAACAAAAAGAATCTCAGGATTCTTTTGTATGGTGAGCTATTGTCAACTGCAAATACCAAATTTTGCATTGATAGCTAAACCTCAATATATGGCCATAAAGAAAAAAGAAACATTAAAATGGATACCAGAATATACAATTGCCTTTCAAATTTTAAAGGCAAATTAATATCAGCTCCAAACTTGGGCTCCCTAATGCCATCAAAAATTAACTTATCTGTCCATAAAAAACAGGGCATGACATTCAAAGTACTTGCATAAGCCTTTTGGAGAAGTATGCAACCAGTGACTTATTTGTCAAAAGAGTTTGATGCTGTAGTCCAAGGATGGCCCACTGACCTAGTACAGTGACAACCACCTGTGAACTCTTAATGAGAAATCAAAAGTTTACTTTGAGCTCCCCACTTCTCCTTACCATATTGGAGCTAAAGGGGGAGAGTGGTTCACAATGGAGAAGCTAAGTCACTATCAGGCAGTGCTACTGGACAATCTTGGGTGTCAGTCATCCCTCAAAAATCAGGATACTCAGTAGCAAATACTGCCTCTCCTGCCAGGAAGATCAGCAGAAAGTTGGGATTAATTGCCCTTATAAGGTCCCTCCAGCTAAAAACAAGGCAGAGTCACCCACCTGCACAATGTACCATGTGCTTTTGCTGATTTTCATGGTCACAAAACAACTTGAAAATAGCATAGTCAAAATAACGGCAGCCAGCAAAAACATAAAGCAAGGGGACTTGGTATGCAAAACAAAAACAAGGGGCCTTGATATGCCTGGCAAAAGCCTACAGCACCTAGTATTCCCAAATGGGCTCCCATCCAAATAGTAACCAGGCTGAACCTGATTAGCTTCCAGGATCAGACAAGAACCAGCATGTTCAGGCAGTACAGCCATACTAAGGACCACTGGAACAAGACAACCCTGCCCTTCCCAGTTTAGTCTGTAGATGGACCCCACTAACCCTAATGTCACCCAGCCACCCCACACAACCCTGTCAAAACCTTACCTGCCTGCATATGCTCAGAATCTGCTTTCTCCAGTCCCCTAACCAGTCCCCTAACCACAGGGCAGCAAGCTGCAACCCTATCCATCCAGACCTGCCTTGCAAGAGTAGTGGACTGGACAGAGGGCACCAGGGCAGACCAGGGTGAGGATAAAGCCCAAGATCTTCTTGCACACCACACACACTCCCTGCACCAGCAGCCACATCTCTGTGGGAAAGTGGGTGGAGCCTCATACATGATTCAGTCTCCTGGATTCAAGCTCCTGGGCAGCCTGTGAGCAGGTTCCCTGCTAAAGCCCTGGGAGCACAGAGGCTGCAGTGCACCTGCCTTTGGTGGCTTTGTGGCAGATCCTGCCTGGCCACTCCAGCACCCCTCTAGCATTTGCCCATCCCCTCCACACCCCTAGCTGGCACCACACCCACTAGGCCTCCAGGCAGGCTACTGTGGATTCTGACCCAGGCAGTTGCAGAACTCCCAAAAAGATATAGCCCAGGGTCATGGGAAGATGAAGGGTGTGGTTTCCAAGACTTGCCAGAGGTGTCCAGGACCCTGGAGAAACCCATCCTGGGTTCCTACTCCCAGTAGGGTATAAGTTGGGGGTCAGGACAGAGTGTGCTTCTCAGATCACCCAGGCCTGAGCTGTCCCTCTGCAAACCTCCCCATGGCTAGAGTGACTCCTTGGTCTCTTTGGTAAGTCTAACTCCACCCACTTGCCACCAAGTAGTCTGAGAACAAGTGACTCATTCCCCTCCCCTCCAATACCAACAGGAGATCACACTTGTGGTAGCTGTGCAGTCAGCCTGGGCCCTCCTACCCCAAGGCTAGGAAGCCCAGCGTGCTGTCAGATGGGGCAGAGCCCAAACCTAAGGACACGGACATGGTCATGCTGGGCCTGTTGCTGGCCAGTGCCCAAGGAAAAGTGACTCATGAAAAGAGAGACTCTGGTGAACTGAGCCAGGAGCTCAAGCCAGCACTGGGCCCAGAGCTGAAGGCACTGCCCTGCTGATGGGAATCAGCTGAGGTGGCCCTGGATGTGTGGCACTGCCACCATGGACTTCACCATGGTCTCTCTTGGATGCCTTCCAGCTGGGTCTGCCAGGTGCCATGGGAAGACTTATGGGACACTGTGTTGTGTCTGTCTCTCTGTTTCCCAGGCTGCTTGATGGTTTCCCTTTGTCTGTACTGTCTGTAGGTTTCCTGAGAGCATTCCCCACCCACACACCCCCATCATATTCAAAGGGGTGTGAGGCTGACTGGGTGGGTCTTGTGTCCTGGGGTCTGGAGGGCATGGGAAGCCTGGAGCATGGTTCCCAGTTGCCAAGGGAAGGGACATTCCCTGTCTCAAATCAGTCATGACAGGAAAGGTAGTGAAGGCCTCTGCTATCCATGGCAGGCACGCCCCTTTTGTGCATGGTTTGAGGGCAGGTGCTGAGGGTTAGGGGCCAATGGCCCAGAATGGTTCCTGTGGATATGGTGTCTTGGCCTCAGTCATGGGGGTCTCAAGGATCATTTAGGCAATCTCAAGTTCATGGCCTATAGTTAACAACTTAGAAGAAATAGACAAATTAATTTGAAGGTAGAAACTGCCAAACTTCACTGAGGAAACAGTGAATAGATCGGTATTGGTTGAGGACATTGAGTTTGTAGTGAAAGACATTCCAGAAAAGAAAACTGCAGGACCAGATGGTTTCAGAGGTGAATTCTACCCAATATTTAATTAACAGTGATGTACTATCAATTCTATGCATCTCTTCTGGAAAATAAATGAGGAATAACTCTGCAACTCATTTTATTTTGCCAGTTGCACTCTGATACCACAATCAGATAGAGACATTATAAGAAAAAAATGTTTTTAAGAATGTCTTGGTGTGCTGACCCTTATAGTTAAGGTAACCATTCTTTTTACAAGAAATCATGGGAATGGTGTATTTCTCCCATTTTACCCTTCTAGTTTTTCTCTTTGCTGCTATAAACTCAGGAACAAATTCAATCTATATCTGTCAACAGCCTGGATTTCCTTTCCATCCAGGCCACTCTGGTCTTCAAGGATGTGCATATATTCCTATGGAATCATTGCATTGCAAGCTATTTCCAGAGATGGGTGTGTATATTGGATTGGATTGTACTGGCATCTCTTAATATTGTAAGAGATGCCCCAAATATTATTCCTCTTTTTAACAGAAAAATCAATTTTATTATTTATATACTAGGAAACATATTTGGAAAAAGAAATGTAAAAATAGCTTTACAGAGAATCAGAAACACAAAAGATGAGGATAAAACTTAACAAATACATGCAAAATTCATGGAAAACTCTAAAACATTGCTTTGGGTAAGAAAGAGTGTAAAAACCAATGAATGTGAGGTTTACTTGCCCAAGTCCATGGTGCATCTGGAAAAATTTATATTGCAGTCTGTTCTCCTTATTCTAAATTCTTTGTGTCATCAGGGGGATTAGGTGAAAAAGGGTCCAGGGTAAGAATAGGACATGCTTTCAGGAAGAGGAGGGTACAAATCAGTCCACATTTGATTATTTTATTCAAAGCATAGCCCTTTCATTCTAATCATCTCATTTGTGATATGTGGTCTTTGTAGGTTGCTGGCCCTGGTTCAGACTGTCTATGAATATCATGTACTTTGTTTAGGTTCAAAAAGTGATTTTGATGACTGTGCAAGTTTGGGTGTATTGTGTCCCCGAAAACACCATGTTCTTTGATACTACCTTGTATTAGGGTTGATTTGGTTGGAACCTAATAATTGAGTATTTCCATTGAAATGTGACTCAACTGTGGGCCAGGCCTCTAACTGGATCATTTCCATGGAGGTATTTACCCCTCCTATTCAGGGTGGGTCTTAATTAAATCACTGGAGCAATATGAAAGAGCTGACAAACAGAAGGAACTCAGTGCATCTGCAGCCAAGTGATATACTTTGAAGATGTATCTTAAAGAACATACAGAAGCCAAGAGTGGAGCTGGAACACAACCTGGGATCAGCAGATGCCAGCCCCATGTCTTTCCAGCTAACAGGGTTTTCCTGATGCCATTGGCCTTCTCTTGGTGAAAGTCTACTTGTATTGATTGCTTCATTTGGAAATTTTCATGGCCTTTAGACTGTAACTTTGTAACCATTTAAACCCCTTTTATAAAAACCAGTCCATTTCTGGTATTTTTTGTAATGGCAGCATAAGCAAACTGGAACAATGACATTCTTGACTACAGTATTTGGTATTAATCCACTGGGCCTGCCTGGGTTGTCACTCTACAAATATGTACCAATTCAAACACCAAGGCTTCCAGCATGGAGGCTCTGGTGTCTGTTTTCACAGATACTGGTGGAGAACCATTGCTGTCATTAGCTTTTGGATTTAACTAACACCTTCTCAATCTTAAGTTGCTCTGATGTTTAAAACAATGCCGAGACATTGGGCTCATCCATGCACTAGTATGATAAGTGTTGAAGGGGACCTCAGCAAATTCAGGCAGTGAAGTCCCTAATATGACACTGGAGAATGTTTTTAAAGGAAAGAATCAAATAAAAGGAAACTTTTTTACAAAGGAATTAATTAGGTGAGGGTTCTAGTTTACTAATGCTTCTGGAATTCAAAATACCAGAAATGGATTGGCTTTTATAAAAGGGGATTTATTTGGTTACACAGTTACAGTCTTAAGGCCATAAAGTTTCAAAGGTAACACATCAACAGTTGGGTACCTTCACTGGAGGATGGCCAATAGTGTCCAGAAAACCTCTGTTAGCTGGGAAGGCATGTGGCTGGTGTCTCCTCCAGAGTTCTGGTTTCAAAATGGCTTTCTCCCAGGACATTCCTCTCTAGGCTTCAGCTTCTCTCCAAAATATCACTCTCAGTTGCTCTTGGGGCATTTGTCCTTTCTTAGTTTCTCTGGAGCAAAAGTCACTTTTAAAATCCACCTCCAAAATGTCTCTGTAACCTGAAGCTCCTCTCTCAGACCCAGTGTATTCTTCAAAGTATCCCTCTTGGCTGTAGCAAGCTTGCTCCTTCTGTCTGAGCTTATATACTGCTCCAGTATTCAAGGCCCACACTGAATGGTTGGGGCCACACCTCCATGGAAATGATCTCATCAGAGTTATCACCTACAGTTGGGTGGTTCACATCTCCATGGAAACACTCAAAGGATTCCAATCTAATCAGCAATAAAACATCTGTTCCACAAGATTGCATCAAAGAATACAGCTTTTTCTGGGGGTCATAATACATTCAAACCAGCACAGTGAGTGTTTACAAAAGACAGTGGCTTTTTTTAGTTATTTGAAGTCTTGTTTAAGAGACAGTTTCAGGCCAAGGGGTTGAAGCAGTGTCATTACCTCAAGCATTAACAGGCTCCATTTCCTTTGCCTGGAATAATGATTTTTGGCCTGCCTTAAACTCACAGTGACTGTGTTGTCTTAGCACAGTTGGAATAAAACTAGAAATCAATGACAGAAATTTAAGTGGCATTTCTAAGAACCATGGAAGAGCTTTTGATTTCCTGGAGCCATCTGGAGCCAATTGTCTATCTGAAATTTCAACTGTGCTCTATTTTTTTATGCCAAGGGTTACACACACAAGGGTTTTCTCTAGTGTCATTGCTTCCATACATTTTAAACTAAAACTGAACAAAGATGGCCTGGTTATAAAACAGAATGATTCCTGCCATGGTCTTCATCATCCCAGGTGCCCACTCAACCTTATCTGCACCTAAAGCATGACTGGATCTTTAACAGAAGTTGTGCCTTGCCCCTCCAGTGTAACAAAAAACAGTATTTGTGAGTGTTTTATGTCATTCTTTTCTTCTTTTCCTACTCTTCATCCCCCTCCATGAATCACCCCACTTCTCTCCTCCTCTTTTTTTTTTTTTTATAAAATTGGAATAGAAAACACTGATGGGATGGTATTCAAAAAATGAGACCAATGTATTCTTTATTATTCATTGAACTGAAAAACTCACTCCCAGAAGTTTTAAGCAGAAGGGATAATTGTTAATTAAAGTGCTGACTGATTGGATAACAGCACTTAGTGTAACTGGTGCCAGTCAAAAATGGAGGGACAAGAGGGCTCTCCTTACATCAAAAGTTTCAATATACAGAATACTAATTTAAATGATTTAAACAATTTAATTATGATGGATTCTGTTTATCTTAAGAATTGGATATTTTATTATCTATTGCTATTTCATTAATAATTAGAAGAAATATCTACCTATTATCTTCTTTTTGCTGACTTCTGTGCTATATATTCAAGTGATACAAAGTGAGTAAATGAATTTGCCCCACAATCCTTTCTTTTCACAGAAGATTAAGGAATTTTTCTAAGTTACAAAACTTATGTCAATATTCTTAAGTCATTGCTGGATATTGTCAAAAACTTTGAAGAAGACAATGTTCTTTGACACAGTACCTCATTTTGTAATAATCTTCTGTAGGGGAATAATTTTCTAAGTGGTAAAAAAGTATGTGCAACAATGTGCCATTCTGAAAATAGACTTATTGTAAAAAAAAGTAATTATAACTTATGGCATAGACATAAAAAGGGAGGATTTCAACATTTAAAAGTAATGTTGTATCTATATCTTTATTGAAAAGGAAAGATTTAAATTCTACATTCTATTCAGAAAGCAGGTGACAAATAATATATGTATACATACGTACAAACACACACTAACTTTAATCATAATCTATGAAAAACTTTAAGTATATGAACAAGGCAGATGCAAAATGACCACGATGAGGGCTGTGGAATGGAGATGATTTCAAAGTAGAGGGGGTTTGTCCCCCTGAGACTCTTCTTTAGAATTCCCTTTAACAGAGTGATATGAGGATAGAGATTCTGCCTCTTTTACATTGTCATTTTATTCCTCTATTTTATCTAATGCCATTTCAAAACAAAACCATAGAAGTTAGAAAAAAAATCTGGCTAAGTTCCCAGAATGCAAAAGCAAATGCCATGGATTGACAAAAGGAATTTATTGGTTCAAGTTTTCAGAGGCTAGAAGGCTTGCTTCACAGGGCATTGGTATCTTCTGGCTGGCCAGTAGTATTTAGGGTTTCTTGGATTTTCTGTTACATGGAGATGCCCATGGTGCTGTTGTCTCCTTTTCCAGGTTGCCTTGACTTCTACTGTCTGTCTGATCCCAGCTGATTTCCATGATGCTCTGAAGAAAAGTTGTTCCACAGTGATCTGATTAAGTTTGGGCACCATTGAGGCCAGGCTTGGAGGTTCAATATGACCCCAGGAATATTCTCCTCAGATTGCTTTTCTCTTTTAAATTTCTAGTTGGAGTAGAGTTAACTTGTTGCCTGCATGGAGCCAGCAGCCTTGTCTTTATTGCCAGTCACCAAAGTCTCCATTGTTTTTGACAGTTCTCTGAGGCTTGAACTTCCCTCACACTCTGTTCCAAATAAAGACCATTCCCTTGGTCAGATTTTCAGAGCACCTTCCTTTCGCCTGCCTCCCACACTGAGTAAACCCTCTGTGCCATTTATTTGGTGCTGGGGTCTTGGACAGTGGCCTACTTCTTTCAAAGTGCACCATTGCTTCATATGGAAGGCACTCACTTGGGGTTTTTGGTCTTCTTGGATTTCCACTTTTGCTTGAACTCTCCACCATGCAAGCATACTGTGGCAGGGGAATCAGGGCCCCAGTATTCTTGAACTTTCTTGCCTGAAAGGAGAGCCTCTGTCTGAGTATGGGTAATGAAAGGGAGCCTCTGGCCTCTTTACTGCACTTTCCTGGAACATATCCTCTGTGAGCTGGGTTGGGAGGCAGGAATGAGAAATGCTGCTGACCTTGACCCTCATGGTTAAACCATGAAGCTGAGGAAAGAGGGAGACTTGTGTTCTTGGCTACACATGCTTGGGATTGGATCTCCCATCACCTTGTTCTTGATGGAGGGGAGAAAGGGTGCAGTTCGTGGATCAAATTCCTTGAACTCTCACTATTCTTACTGACATTTAGATTTTCCTGAATAAATATTCCCTCATTTGCTCTATGACCTTAGGAAAATTTTCAGAAATCAAACGTTTGTTAAAAATAATTTTCACCAATTAAGGTTTTTCATTTGGAAGAGGGCCCAAGGAGCTCCTCAGGCTACCATTCCAGAAGATATCTGCTTTATTTCTTATGTGAATGAACTACTAGAACAATGTGAATCTGAAGTGCTGTGAGTGGTCATGCTTGCCTTGTTATGGATCTTAGAGGGAAGCATTCAGTGTTTCAGCATTATGTATAAAGTTAGTTGTGGGATTTTCAAAGGTGTCTTCTATAAGTCTGAAAATGTTGCATTCTTTTTCTAGTTTGCTGAGAAGTTTTATCAAAAATTGTTTTGGGATTTTCATCAAATACTTTGTGCATCTATGGAGATGTTTGATTACATGGTTTTCCTTTTTTGGCTTGTTAACATGATGATTTACAACAGATTGACTTTCAAATGTTAAACCAACCTTGCATTCCTTGAATAAACTCCATTTAATCACAATTTATTGTCTTCTGAAATGGATGAAATATTTGGCAACATTTTATTTAGACATTTTTTCCTGCATATTCTTGAAGACCACTGGACAATATTTTTATTTTTATTTTCTTGCAATATCTTTGTTAGTTTTCATATTAAAGTAATGTTGACCTCATATAATAAATTGGAAGGTGTTCCCTCTTCAATTTTCAGAGGACTTGTGTAGAATCAATATTATTTTTCCAATGAAACTATCTGATACTGAAGTGTTTTTGTGAGAATGTTTTTAAAACTAAATTCAATTTCTTTAATAAATATAGATCTTGTTTGCCTATTTTTTTCTTTAATGAGCTTTGGTAGTATGTGCCTTTTAAGGAATCTATCAGTTTCACATACAATGTGAAATTTATTGACAGATTTTTGTTCACAGTATTCCTTTATTTTTCTTTTAATGTGTCTAGTGTATGTAGTAATGTAACCTCTCTCATTTCTGATATTGGTTACTTGTTTGCTCTCTCTTTTTCCTAATCAGTCTAAGGGTTTATAAATTTTATTTATCTTCTCAAAGAAACAGTTTTTGAGTGAATTATTTTTCTCTATTTTCTGTTTTCTATTTCATTAATTTGTACTCTGGTATTTATTATTTCATTTCTTCCACTTACTTTTGGTTTCATTTGCTCTTATTTTTCTAGTTTCATTTGCTCTTATTTTTCTAGTTTAAGGTAGTAGTCAGGCCATTCATTTAAGACCTTTCTTCTTTAATATAAAATGGTTTCAGTGCTACAAATTTCCATTAAATACAACTGTAGTGGCATCCCACAAATTTTGTTTTGTGATGTATTCATTTTAGTCCATGGAAAATAAATTCTAATCTCTTCTCTATTGTCTACTTTGACCCTTGGGTTATTTAGGAGGGTTGTATTTAGTTTCCATAACTTCAGTATGGTCAGAGAACATATTTTGAGTGACTTGGATCCTTTTAAATTTATGAGACAACTTTCATGGCCCAAAACATGTTCTATTTTGGTATATGTCCCACATATACTTGAAAATAAAGTATTCTAATTTTTGAGAGTAGAAGTGTTTTATAAATATGAATTACATCCAGTTGGTTTATAGTGTTGTCTTCTATAAACTTGATTTTCCATTTGTTCTATCAAATATTGAGGAGGTGTTGTGAGCCCCAAATATATTTTGGATTTTCATATTTCTCCTATGTATTTTACAGCTCTCTTATTAGATGCAGAAACATATAGGATGCGGGTGACTGAGCTTGTACCTCGACTTACCAGGCCTGGGCCAGGGGACTTGATATCACCCCCTGGGGAGGGTAGTGGGTACGGGTGTTTAGTGCCCTCTGCAGCCCCCCCGAGCCTAAGAAAGCGAGGTCAAGGCAGCTCCCTTTTCCTCACCCAAAATGCCACTGGCAGGGGAGGCTTGCCCCGCTTGGAGTTTAAAGGTTGCTCAGTGCTCTGGTGCTGACTACCGCCAGGGCACCAGGGATAGCAGAATTTTTTTAAATCTTTCTCGTTAAGGTCTCTGTGGCTGCTTTTGCAATCGCGCGCCCAGTGATAACCACGTTGGCAGCGCGGGCATGGAGTGGGAGGGGGGCGCCCATTGCGTTGCATGGGAGGCGGGCGTTTGACCTCCGTATTGGGGCATTCTCGGGCAAAATGACCGCTTTGTCCGCATTTAAAGCAGCCGGTGGTGGCGGCTAAGGCGGCAGTGACGGCGCCAGAGACAGCCTGGGCTAGGGACGTGGCAGCTGGATCAAAGGCGCTGCAAGCGAGAACCCAGTCATCTATTCTTTTTTCCCGCAAGGGGAGAATGGCTTGCTTACAGGGGGGGTTAGCCCCTTCTAGAATAAGTTCGCGGGTGAGCGCTAGCTGGGCTTGGGGGTCGGTAACTTTTCTAGCACAGGCCTCTTCAACCCTGGAAACGAAGGTGGCAAAAGGTTCATTTGGTTCCTGGAGGAGCTTGGTAAATTTGTCAGGTCGACGGGCAGAGCAGTTGGCAAATGCGCGTAAGGCGATGCCTCTGAGGACAGTCCAGAAGGTAGCAGGGACATTAATATAAGCAGCCGCACTTAGAAACGCTCCAGTGCCCAAATAAGCTTCGGGGGGATGATAGACTCCAATGACTGCGTCTTGCTCACTTTGCTTAGCTACTTCTGCCTGGAAGTGAGCACGCCAATCAACATACTGACCGGGGTTAAGAATGGAACGGGCAAGCGAGGCCCAGTCTTGGGGGATGCAAAAGTCCATGCCGAGATCCTGCAGTATTTGGGAAGCGTATGGGCTACCTAACCCGTCCTCCTTGACGGCCCTGCGAAGCTGCTTGATAGTATCTAAGTCAATGGGATACCAGTCATGCGGTCTCTGTGGGGTGGGGGCAAGGTTAAGAGGAAAACAGCGAAAAGCACGAGAGAAAGGAGGACGCGCTTGCAGAGGGCTTGGCGCGGGAGTGGGGGTAGGGGGAGCGTTGCCCCAAGGGTTGCCTTGAGGTGCAGAAGGCAGCCAGGGGTTGTTAGTCGTCAGGGTGGGAGGAGCGGCGGCAGCTGCCGGTAGCGGCTCCGAGGGGGAGCTCGCCAAAGGGGGAGGCGGAAGTGGGAGGCCCCAAGCGTCGCAAGATGGCGGCGCGGTAGGCGTGGCTAAGACACAAGATGGTGGACCAGCCCCGCCCTGTGAAAGGGCGGGGTTCAAGGCACAAGATGGCGGACCAACTCCGCCCTGTGAAAGGGCGGGGCTTAAGGCATAAGATGGCGGACTAGCTCCGCCCTGTGAAAGGGCGGGGTAAAGCGCATGTGGTTTCCGGCCCAGCTTAGGGCTGACGTCATTGCCGGAGCACTTCCTCCCCTGTATGGAAGAAGAAGGAGGAAGTTCGCCATCTTGGCGAGGCTCAGTGTTATTTTGTTTTTTGGGAGTCACTTCGAGCGCGTTGTTAATTTGCTCGACTAAGGACTCCGTGTCCGAGTCATGATTTGAATTAGTGTCGCTGTCTGAATCTGTCGGCTGTGTTGATAGAGCCTCCTTGGATTTAATGGGGCCTTGATCAGGGGGGAGGGAGCCTTGAAGGCAGGAGCGGATGGTTATTAAGGTGGGGAGCAAGCCGGGAGGGAAGCGCTTGCTCTCATGTTCCATGGCGTTGGTGACCCGATCAATAAGGCGATCATAAGTAACAGGGTCCCAAAGATGGCAAGTGGTGAGCCATGGGTTAAAAGGCAGCAGGAGGTCCCAGTATACTTGCAGCTGCCGGACAGACACTTTACAGCGATGCGTGTCTAGGAGACCCGCCAGAGCGCGAACTTGAGGTGCCTGACATGTAGATATACGATTACCCATAGCTGAGGGGAGAGGAGGGGGAGTTGTTCCCGAGCCGGGCCGGCCCGGCTGGCGGGGAGGAGGAGGAGGAGTTGTTTACCGAGCAGAGAGAATGAGATAAACTGTGGCCGCAAGGCCGAAGGAGACGGCGAGAGCAGAAAGCAGTGCCCTTTGGCAACGGGAGCAGTCGGGGGGGGCGGTTGCAAAGAGGCACACGGCTCCAAATGAGGAGATAAAGACACAAAGTACCACAGCAAAGTAATGGAGGGGAAGAGGGAGAGCGTTAGGAGGAACGGGGGTCATAGAAGTGCGCATACAAGAGGACGAAGAGAGTGTGGGAGAAGGGAGGAGTTCCTACTGGATGAAGAGAGCGTGGGGGAAGGGAGGAGCGGCTTCGGAGCAAGGAACCTCCCACGGCTCCGGAAGCGGCGAAGGAGAGGCGGCCCTTACCTTGCAGGCGAGGAAACGGGAAGCTGGAGAGGCGTCCGGGCGAGCGGGCGACCTGCCAAACTGTTGTGTGGAGACGTTCCTCACACGGGGCACCAGTTGCGGTCGGGGTTGCTGCTTCTGGGGGGGGGGGAGTGGCGGCCGGCAGCCAAGCCCTTAGCTCTCGGGGCTGCTTAGAGGGTACCGGCGGCGGGGGCTCTTTCCCGGAGGCGAAGGAGAGGCGGAGGACTTGGCCAGGTCCTCGGCGGGAGGCGTGCAAGGTGTGGAGGGCGGCGATAAGGAAAAGATAAGACACTCTTCATCCAGTAGGAGTATGCGCCAAAGAGAGAGAGCTTTATTCAGGGGTGATCACAGGTTATATAGGCTGGTAAGAAGGGCAGGGCTGGAAAGGAGGTGAAGCAGCCTTAAATGGCAATACTGAAGGGAAAGGGGCTAGGATTGGTTCTGAGAGGACGCAGGAGCTGTTGCAGCGGGCGGGAGTTGTTCTGGCCACGGTGCATGCGCGCTGGTGGTGGCAGGAGTTGCCTTGGCACCGGGGAGTATGTGGGCAAGATAAGGAAGTGGGGAAAGGGCGGTTGGGGGAAGGGCGGTTCCCTCCGGCAAGCCTCCCCTGCCAGTGGCATTTTGGGTGAGGAAAAGGGAGCTGCCTTGACCTCGCTTTCTTAGGCTCGGGGGGGCTGCAGAGGGCACTAAACGCCCGTACCCACTACCCTCCCCAGGGGGTGATATCAAGTCCCCTGGCCCAGGCCTGGTAAGTCGAGGTACAAGCTCAGTCACCCGCAATAGGATTATAGTTTCTTTTGAATAATTGATCCCTTTATATGATAGAGATGAACTCCTTTATCCTTTGTAATCTTATTTGTCTTGAAATCCACTTTGATATTAATTTATCTATTCCAGCTTTCTTTAGACTTGTGTAAGCATGGTATATTTTTTCATCATTTTACTTTTAACATATTTTTGTCTTTGTATTTAAAATACATTTCTTGTCAGAAATATATAGTTGGAATACATATATATAACCTATAACTTTTAATTGGGATGTTTAACCATTTGCAATTAATTTGATAATGGACATGGTTATGATTACATCTATCATCTTACTAATTCTGTTGTATTTGTCTGTATATATATTGTTCCCCTTTTCCTCTTTCTCTGCCTTCATTTGACTTCAGTAGCTTTTATAATTCTATTTTATTTCCTTTGCATATTAGCTATAACTTTTATTGTATGGTGTTTTCACATTTATAATATAATGTTTAACTTATCAAATTCTCCCTTTAACTTTTAAGTAATATTTTACCATTTCCTGTGCAGTATAATAGTGTTCCAATGGCTTGCTTTCTTTTCTGCCTTAATGGACTTTATGGTAATGTTGTCATACATTTCAATCTCTTTGTGTGTGAGTCAAAGCATAGAGTTTATTTAGAGGAGGAAAGTGGGTGACAGCCAGCAAGAGAGAGAGAAAAAAAACGGCTCTGGCCCTCTATCTTAGAGCAGCATTTTTTAAAGGAAAAACCCACATTGGGTGTTGGGGGGGGAAGGGTCCTGCTGAGTGTGTTCTGGACCTTGACTGGGTGAGTGCTTATCAGTTTCTGCTGACTGGTTACTAGGGTTTTAACATAGTACTCTTCTTTGATGTGCACTGTATTATCTATGTGGAGGAAGTAGGCCTCTTGGCTTGTTTATGGTAATTCATCTTATGGGCATATCTGATCTTCCCTTGTTTGCCCCCTGGGGTCTAGGTGCCACTGTGACTGGGATTTCCAAAACAGCCTTCAACCCTTAGTTTATGGCACACCTGGTATCTATGAGATAAGCAGCAGGGCCCCTGGATCAGATATTCCTTCTATATGTTAGACTCTTTTTTCTGGGGTCTGACATTCCTGCCTTTTATTTTTAATAAAAAGTGGTACTGGTTTGGGTAGAATTTTGGATTAGTGCTTCAACTTAGCTTGAAGCAACCTTTATAGGGGAAAGGGACATCACAGTCATCTCTTAGATACTTCTGGTTGGGTTTGGACAGAGTTGGGGCAAAGTTGCTTTGAACTAAGTTTTAGCATTATTAGATTGATGTTTGGATATCTTCTGCTGGAACTGGCTGGTAGTGAGGCTTTTGCTGTGGCAGGAGCAGATTTTCAATTTTTCATTGTAGCAGGAGTATGTCTTCAGAGTTTTGCTGGGTAGTTATGGCTGCTATTGACCTATTGATAAATTTAACTAGACATTGTAAGAGACAAGGAGCAAAAAGAAAAATTAATATAAGGATAATTAAGGGTCCAATAAGGGGGAGTAGAATAGCTTTTAGAGGCATGGAAAAGAATGAGAGAGAATTCAATAGAAAGTTTTCTGACCAAGAATTGCATGTATTTGCTAGACTATTTTTTATTATGTTTACATTTTGTTTAAGTACTTGTAAGCTTTGTTCAACCTGCCCAATATTATTGATGTAAAAGCAACAGGTTTCATTTATTATTTCTTTTTGGTCTTTTGGTGAATGAAGTATTGGGAGCTTGGGTTAAGGTTGTTTGGGTACAGAAACTTTTGTTTTTTAAGTCTTTGCTGTGACTTAAGTCTTTGCTTTGACAGTGGTGATTATTCATTATTTGGAATAGGGTTTGGGGTAATTTGTTAGGGGTATGGGTTAAGCATAAGCATTCTTTTGATATTGGACTAGGATTTTTTAAGTTCCATAAGAGTTCTTTGCTTGTATTTTTGGCAGCATGATTTTCTGTTACATGAAAGAGTTGCCCTGTGCAAGTTCCTAGACTGAAAAGTGGGGTGTTATTTAAGGTGCTATGAAATATAATTATATCTTCACTGTATTGACTTGTAGCACTTTGTATATTAGATCCCTAAAATAAGAGGCTAGTATGATTGGCATATGTAATATAGTTCTTTTGGTTGTTAGGTTCTCATTCAAGCAGAGTTGAATTAAAAGTTAAAGTGTGATTACAAAGAGAAGGGTTGAGATGTCCTAATGCAAGGGCTTTAGGGTCTGAGGAAAAGTGAGAGAAGCATAGATCAGGTTTGCCTTCTAGCTTAGGTACTGTTTCAGTAGGGACAGGACCTCTCTGCTTGGGTTTGTGGTGTAAAGATTTATTAGATATATATTGATCATTATAATATTGTAGCTTATATGAAGGCTGATTGAATAAAGTAGGTGATAGCCATAATATTGAGGGGTTATGGTGAGTAGCATTTTTGGACTTACTGGAAAGACAGAGATAGAGAGAGAGGTAGAGTGTATAGAGTCTGGGCATATCCAGCAATTGGTTTTATTAATGGTTGTAGCAATTCTTTGAATGACAGTTACAAATGGATGTTGAAGTTGAGAAGATAATTGTGCCGTTACAGTTAGGAACACTACAAGTTGGAAAAGCAACATGATGGAAGGGCATTAGTTATGTAAAAGATCAGCTATTAAGAGGATAAGAATGAAAGAGTATAGGGTGATTTGGTTAGGGGTGTAATCTCGTAGGCCTCCCTGTAACCAAAGATCAGTAACAAACTCTAAAAGAGTGTTTAGGGTGAAAGGGATTTTGAATAATGACCAGGCTAGATTGTCAGAGACTATTCACAAAAAAGTGAGAACAGAGGAAAAATTAGTCATGGGGGATTAGGGCTGGATGCCACCAAATTAGGTATAATCTGTGTTGGGAAAATTTCCTTTAGTAGGGCTACAATTACCATATGGAGAAGGAACAGAAACATGAAAATAAAAAATGCCAGACCACAGATATGGCAGGCTAAAGTACTCATATTATGCTAGAATTGACTGGTGATTTTAAGCTCAAGTGCTCCAGCGGGCGTGCAGGAATAGCGCTGGTCATGGTCCCTCATAGGTTTGATTGCATTTTTAGGATTTTCACTTTCAGGATTTCTCTCAGCAATTTGTTGAGTTAATTTAAGCCTGCCACCTTTAAGGTTACCCTGGGTTCTGTGGCAGTGATGGTCACCGTCAGGGCATTGCTGGAGCCCAGGCCCCATCAGTCACTTGTGGCAAGTCCAAGTTCTGGAGCCAGTGGTGCCTACCTAGGGCCAAATTAGTTGTAGATGTTTGCGAGCCATGAGGGTGAGCCAGCATCACGTCAAGGTGGCCTGAGTTGATGGACTCAAGCCACTGAATGCATGGAAACCTGAACAGCTGTAGTTTGGGGAATGGAGCCAACTGGAAGGCTGCCCCATTGCCCCAAGGGGCCAGAAAACTCGAACCTCAGTTGGTCCTCTGAACAGAATTGACCGAGAGGCTGTCCCGTTGCCTCCTAAGGGGCCGGAGACTCAAGCCTCAGTTGAACCTCCATCCCGGGCTTTTGGCACCAAAAATGTTAGGTCCGGAGCTGTTCAGGAATCCACACAATGCAATGAGTCAAAGCATAGAGTTTATTTAGAGGAGGAAAGCGGGTGGGAACTGGCAAGAGAGAGAGAAAGAAAATGGCTCCCTTCATTTTATATATAACTATATATGTTTATGTTTAATTAAATCCCAAAATACATTATTTTGTTTAAGCACTCAATTATCTTATTTTTTTAATTTATGAAGTATTTTTTAATACTTAGCATATAGAAATGTAGCTCCTCTGCCAAAAGGTGAAAAAATAAACTCATGAGGAATTTATTATGCTTCTAGAAGAAAATATGAAATATCATATTCATCTTCTTAGGTCTCATTTGTGCTAGAAATTGGCAATTTTTAAAAATGGATGCTTTCCTGAGAGACTTTTGTGTTCCCCTTCTTTTTTTTTATCTTCATTTTATTGAGATATATTCACATACCACACAGTCATACAAAACAAATCGTACTTTCGATTGTTTACAGTACCATTACATAGTTGTACATTCATCACCTAAATAAATCCCTGACACCCTCATTAGCACACACACAAAAATAACAAGAATAATAATTACAGTGAAAAAGAGCAATCGAAGTAAAAAAGAACACTGGGTACCTTTGTCTGTTTGTTTCCTTCCCCTATTTTTCTACTCATCCATCCATAAACTAGACAAAGTGGAGTGTGGTCCTTATGGCTTTCCCAATCCCATTGTCACCCCTCATAAGCTACATATTTATACAACTGTCTTCGAGATTCATGGGTTCTGGGTTGTAGTTTGATAGTTTCAGGTGTCCACCACCAGCTACCCCAATTCTTTAGACCCTACAAAGGGTTGTCTAAAGTGTGCGTAAGAGTGCCCACCAGAGTGACCTCTCGGCTCCTTTTGGAATCTCTCTGCCACTGAAGCTTATTTCATTTCCTTTCACATCCCCCTTTTGGTCAAGAAGGTGTTCTCCGTCCCACGATGCCGGGTCTACATTCCTCCCCGGGAGTCATATTCCATGTTGCCAGGGAGATTCACTCCCCTGGGTGTCTGATCCCACGTAGGGGGGAGGGCAGTGATTTCACCTTTCAAGTTGGCTTAGCCAGAGAGAGAGGGCCACATCTGAGCAACAAAGAGGCATTCGGGAGGAGGCTCTTAGGCACAAACATAGGGAGGCCTAGCCTCTCCTTTGCAGCAACAGTCTTCCCAAGGGTAAAACCTATGGTAGAGAGCTCAACCCATCAAACCACCAGTCCTCTATGTCTGTGGTCATGTCAGCAATCATCGAGGTGGGGTAGGCGAATACCCCTGCATTCTCCACAGGCTCCTCAAGGGGGCACTACATTTTTTCTTTCCTTGTTTTTCTTTTTTTTTTTTTTTAACTTTCCCTTCTTTTTTCAAATCAACTGTATGAAAAAAAAAGTTAAAAAGAAAACAAACATACAATAAAAGAACATTTCAAAGAGGCCATAACAAGGGAGTAAGAAAAAGACAACTAACCTAAGATAACTGCTTAACTTCCAACATATTCCTACTTTACCCCAAGAAAGTTACATAATATAGCAACATTTCTGTGAACTTGTTCCTACTATATCCATCAGAAATTAACAGACCATAGTCATTCCTGGGCATCCCCAGAATGTTAAATAGCTTATCTTTTCTTCTTGGATTATTGTTCCCCCTTCCTTAATTGCTCTCTAATGCTAGTTCCCATACATTCTACATTATAAACCATTTGTTTTACATTCTTCAAAGTTCACATTAGTGGTAGCATATAATATTTCTCTTTTTGTGCCTGGCTTATTTCACTCAGCATTATGTCTTCAAGGTTCATCCATGTTGTCATATGTTTCACGAGATCGTTCCTTCTTACTGATGCGTAGTATTCCATCGTGTGTATATACCACATTTTCTTTATCCACTCATCTGTTGAAGGACATTTCGGTTGTTTCCATCTCTTGGCAATTGTGAATAATGCTGCTATGAACATTGGCATGCAGATATCTGTTCGTGTCACTGCTTTCTGATCTTCCGGATATATACCAAGAAGTGCAATTGCTGGATCAAATGGTAACTCTATATCTAGTTTTCTAAGGAACTGCCAGACTGACTTCCAGAGTGGCTGAACCATGATACAGTCCCATCAACAATGAATGAGTTCCAATTTCTCCACATCCCCTCCAGCATTTGTAGTTTCCTGTTTGTTTAATGGCAGCCATTCTAACTGGTGTTAGATGGTATCTCATTGTGGTCTTAATTTGCATCTCTCTAATAGCTAGTGAAGCTGAACATTTTTTCATGTGTTTCTTGGCCATCTGTATTTCCTCTTCAGAGAACTGTCTTTTCATATCTTCTGCCTATTTTATAATTGGGCTGTCTGTACTATTGTCATTGAGTTGTAGGATTTCTTTATATATGCAAGATATCAGTCTTTTGTCAGATACATGGTTTCCAAAAATTTTTTCCCATTGAGTTGGCTGCCTCTTTACCTTTTTGAGAAATTCCTTTGAGGTGCAGAAACTTCTAAGCTTGAGGAGTTCCCATTTATCTATTTTCTCTTTTGTTGCTTGTGCTTTGGGTGTAAAGTCCAGGAAGTGGCCACCTAATACAAGGTCTTGAAGATGTTTTCCTATATTATCTTCTAGGAGTTTTATGGTACTTTCTTTTATATTGAGATCTTTGGTCCATTTTGAGTTAATTTTTGTGTAGGGTGTGAGGTAGGGGTCCTCTTTCATTCTTTTGGATATGGATATCCAACTCTCCCAGCCCCATTTGTTGAAAAGACCATTATGACTCAGTTCAGTGACTTTGGGGGCCTTATCAAAGATCAGTCTGCCATAGATCTGAGGGTCTATCTCTGAATTCTCAATTCGATTCCATTGATCTATATGTCTATCTTTGTGCCAGTACCATGCTGTTTTGGCAACTGTGGCTTTATAATAAGCTTCAAAGTCAGGGAGTGTAAGTCCTCCCACTTCGTTTTTCTTTTTTAGAGTGTCTTTAGCAATTCGAGGCATCTTCCCTTTCCAAATAAATTTGATAACTAGCTTTTCCAAGACTGCAAAGTAGGTTGTTGGAATTTTGATAGGGATTGCATTGAATCTGTAGATGAGTTTGGGTAGAATTGACATCTTAATGACATTTAGCCTTCCTATCCATGAACATGGAATATTTTTCCATCTTTTAAGGTCCCCTTCTATTTCTTTTAGTAGAGTTATGTAGTTTTCTTTGTATAGGTCTTTTACATCTTTGGTTAAGTTTATTCCTAGGTACTTGATTTTTTTGGTGGCTATTGAAAATGGTATCTTTTTCTTGAGTGTCTCTTCAGTTTGTTCATTTCTAGCATATAGAAACATTACTGACTTATGTGCATTAATCTTGTATCCCGCTACTTGGCTAAATTTGTTTATTAGCTCTAGTAGCTGTATCGTCAATTTCTCAGGGTTTTCTAGATATAAGATCATATCATCTGCAAACAATGACAGTTTTACTTCTTCTTTTCCAATTTGGATGCCTTTTATTTCTTTGTGTTGCCGGATTGCCCTGGCTAGCACTTCCAGCACAATGTTGAATAACAGTGGTGACAGCGGGCATCCTTGTCTTGTTCCTGATCTTAGAGGGAAGGCTTTCAGTCTCTCACCATTGAGTACTATGCTGGCTGTGGGTTTTTCATATATGCTCTTTATCATGTTGAGGAAGTTTCCTTGAATTCCTACCTTTTGAAGTGTTTTTATCAAAAAGGGATGTTGGATTTTGTCAAATGCTTTTTCAGCATCTATTGAAATTATCAATTGATTTTTCCCTTTTGACTTGTTAATGTGTTGTAATACATTGATTGATTTTCTTATGTTGAACCATCCTTGCATGCCTGGAATGAACCCCACTTGCTCATGGTGTATGATTTTTTTAATGTGTCTTTGGATTCGATTTGCAAGTATTTTGTTGAGGATTTTTGCATCTATATTCATTAGGGAGATTGGCCGGTAGTTTTCCTTTTTTGTAGCATCTTTGCCTGGTTTTGGTATTAGATTGATGTTAGCTTCATAAAATGAGTTAGGTAGTGTTCCATTTTCTTCAATGTTTTGAAAGAGTTTGAGTAAGATTGGTGTCAGTTCTTTCTGGAAAGTTTGGTAGAATTCCCCTGTGAAGCCATCTGGTCCTGGGCATTTATTTGTGGGAAGATTTTTGATGACTGATTGGATCTCTTTGCTTGTGATGGGTTGGTTGAGGTCTTCTATTTCCTCTCTGGTCAGTCTAGGTTGTTCATATGTTTCCAGGAAATTGTCCATTTCTACTACATTATCCAGTTTGTTGCCATACAGTTGTTCATAATATCCTCTTATAATTTTTTTAATTTCTTCAGGATCTGCTGTTATGTCACCTTTTTCATTCATTATTTTGTTTATATGGGTCTTCTCTGTTTTTGATTTTGTCAGTCAAGCTAGGGGCTTGTCAATCTTGTTGATCTTCTCAAAGAACCAACTTTTGGTGATATTTATCCTCTCTATTGTTTTTTTGTTCTCTATGTCATTAATTTCTGATTTAATCCTTGTTATTTCTTTTCTTCTACTTGGTTTAGGATTGGTTTGCTGTTCATTTTCTAGCTTCTTCAGTTGATCCATTAGTTCTTTGATTTTGCCTCTTTCTTCCTTTTTAATATATGCATTTAGTGCTTTAAATTTCCCCCTGAGCACTGCTTTTGCTGCATCCCATAGGTTTTGGTATGTTGTGTTCTCATTTTCATTCATCTGTATATATTTAGCAATTTCTCTTTCTATTTCTTCTTTAACCCACTGATTGTTTAGGAGTGTGTTGTTCAACCTCCAGGTATTTGTGAATTTTCTAAGTCTCTGATGGTTATTGACTTCTAATTGTATTCCATTGTGGTCAGAGAATGTGCTTTGAATAATTTCAATCTTTTTAAATTTATTGAGGCTTGTTTTATGTCCCAGCATATGTTCTATTCTGGAGAAAGTTCCGTGAGCACTAGAAAAGTATGTGTATCCTGGTGATTTGGGATGTAATGTCCTGTATATGTCTGTTAAATCTAATTCATTTATCAGATTGTTTAGGTTTTCAATTTCCTTATTGGTCTTCTGTCTGGTTGATCTATGTATAGGAGAGAGTGATGTGTTGAAGTCTCCCACAATTATTGTGGAAACATCAATTGCTTCCTTTAGTTTTGCCAGTGTTTCTCTCATGTATTTTGTGGCACCTTGATTGAGGGCATAGACATTTACGATTGTTATTTCTTCTTGCTGAATTGCCCCTTTTATTAGTATGTAGTGGCCTTCTTTGTCTCTCAAAACATCCCTGCATTTGAAGTCTATTTTATCTGAGATTAATATTGCTACACCTGCTTTCTTTTGGCTGTAGCTTGCATGAAATATTTTTTTCCATCCTTTCACTTTCAGTTTCTTTGTGTCCCTGTGTCTAAGATGAATCTCTTGTATGCAACATATTGATGGTTCATTTTTTTGGATCCATTCTGTGAATCTATATCTTTTAATTGGGGAGTTTAATCCATTTACATTCAACGTTATAACCGTGAAGGCATTTCTTGAATCAGCCATCTTATCCTTTGGTTTATGTTTGTCATATTTTTCCCCTCTCTCTATTAATATCCTTTATTGTACCCATACCTAATCTCTTTAGTACTGAACCTTTCTCCAAGTCTCTCTGTCCTTTCTTTGTTTCTCTGTCTGTAGGGCTCCCTTTAGTATCTCCAGTAGGGCAGGTCTCTTGTTAGCAAATTCTCTCAACATTTGTTTGTCTGTGAAAAATTTAAGCTCTCCCTCAAATTTGAAGGAGAGCATTGCTGGATAAAGTATTCTTGGCTGGAAATTTTTCTCACTCAGAATTTTAAATATATTGTGCCACTGCCTACTTGCCTCCATGGTGGCTGCTGAGTAGTCACTACTTAGTCGTATGCTGTTTCCTTGGTATGTGGTGAATTGCTTTTCTCTTGCTGCTTTCAGAACTTGCTCCTTCTCTTCTGTGTTTGACAGTGTGATCAGTATATGTCTCGGAGTGAGTTTATTTGCATTTATTCTATTTGGAGTTCGCTGAGCATTTATGATTTGTGTATTTATGTTGTTTAGAAGATTTGGGAAGTTTTCCCCAACAATTTCTTTGAGTACTCTTCCTAGACCTTTACCCTTTTCTTCCCCTTCTGGGACACCAATGAGTCTTATATTCGGACGTTTCATATTATCTATCATATCCCTGAGGTCCATTTTGATTTTTTCAATTTTTTTCCCCATTCTTTCTTTTATGCTTTCATTTTCCATTCTGTCATCTTCCAGGTCACTGATTCGTTGTTCAACTTCCTCTAGTCTTGTACTATGAGTGTCCAGAATCTTTTTAATTTGTCAACAGTTTCTTTAATTTCCATAAGATCATCCATTTTTTTAATTTAGTCTTGCAATGTCTTCTTTATGCTCTTCTAGGGTCTTCTTGATTTCCTTTGTATCCCATACTATGGTCTCATTTTTCATTTTTAGTTCTTTGATTAGTTGCTCTAGGTACTGTGTGTCTTCCTATCTTTTGATTTGGGTGCTTGGGCTTGGGTTATCCATATCATCTTGTTTTTTCATATGCTTTATAATTTTCTGTTGTTTTTGGCCTCGTGGCATTTGCTGAACTTGATAGGGTTCTTTTAGGATTTGTAGACCAATTGAAGTCCTTATCTCTAATTTATCAGATCTACAGCTTTGTGGAGTACACTTTCTCTAACTAACCAGCAGGTGGCGTCCACGAGCCACCTGTTCTCCACAAGCCAGTTCTCCCCTGCTTAGCCTTTTTGGTGAGTGGGGGAGTGAGTCTTGTGGGTCCAATTGGTGTACCAAGCTTGCGTGTGTAGTTGGTGTTGCCTGCCCTGTATATGGGGCATGTTTCTGGGCAGTCAGGGAGGGGGGTGGCTCTAACAATCAAATCTCCCTGGTGATCCTAGAGTTTTAAAGCTGCTGCAATAGTCTAATCCTTTAGTTCAGTCCTGCCACAGTTTGTCTCTGCCACTGACCCACAAGTCCTTGGTATTGGCGTATGGCTCCTGAGACTTGCAAGTGGGTCCCTCTTCCAGGCCGTGCACCCTGGGTCCTCTGTTGAGGGATGACTGTGCTATGTCACAGGTGAGTGCCGTCCCCCCAGGGCAGTTCTGGGCTGCTGGGCTGCGTAGGGAGGCTCCCAGTGTGCTGAAATGATGGCTGAATGGGGCTTTGTTAATTCACACTGCTCCACCTTCCCAACTCTGGGACAATCAGTTGAGGTTGCAGGGAAGGCTAATGTCCACGCCCAGTTTTGTGGTGTGTGCCTGTTATTTGAAGCACTTCCATCACACTGGGCTGTGTGGGGCAGCTCTGGGCTATGGGGCTGGCGATGGGCAGGAGTGTTTCCTGTCCACCAGGATGATGGCTGTGGACAGACACCCCCCTTTTCTTGGGAAGTTGTGGTGTTTAGTGAATTTTTTCAGCCACTGGATTATTGCCTTTTGTCTCAGAGCTCTCTTAGTTCTGTTCTTGGCTTGACCTGCCCAAATTGCAAGTGTTTGAAGCTTTCTGTATTGGGCTTCTTAGAGTAATTGTTTTAGAAAAAGAAAAAAGGATTAAAAAAAAAAGGGCCCTCCTCAGAGATCTAATGGGTTATTGAAATGTTAAGAGACAAAGCAACCAGGACCGTTAAGGAAAGGACCACAGGGCAGAGAGATCAGCTTTTCTTCAGGATTTGCATATGCGCCTCAGGGCCTGAGCTCTGCCCTTCCCTTTCTATGTTCACCAGAACTCCAAAAATCCTCCGCTTTTATTTTGGAGTTTTTCATGTTGTTTTTTTTCTATACCTGTCTCCTCTTGGCTGGGCTGGCTGCTCTCATATTCTCTGGTGTCTGGTCTCAGTCTATCTATGGTTGGAGTTTGGATCAGTAGAATTAGTTTCCGATAAGGGCTGCCACTGCAGTTCTCCCTTCTCCTTCCCAGAGCTGACAGCCCCTCCTCCCATGGGACTGAGCCTGGCAGGGAGGGGCGTGGGTCCCCTGGCCACAAAAACTTACAGATTTCGCTGATCTCAGCAGTTCCACGTTTTCATGAGTGTTGTATGAAGTATGCCCAAAGTCAGATTGCTCTGTGGTGTCCAGTCCACACAGTTCCTGGCTTTCTACCTACTTTCCTGGAGGAGTAACTAAAACATACAGCTCACCAGTCCGCCATCTTGCCCTGCCTCTCTCAATTATCTTCTAAAGAGATTTAATTTGTAAGAAAAATTTTTATATTTATCCATGTTTTCACCTTTTCTGGTGTTCATTTCTTTTTGTAGATCCATGTTTTCTTGTGGTGCCATTTTCCTGCCTGAAGGACTTCTTTTAACATTTCTTATAGTGTGCATCTGCTGGTGATGAATTATTTCCACTTCTGTACATCTGAAAAATGTCTTGTTTCATATTTAGTTTTGAGATACATTTTTGTAGTGCAGTCTATTTTAGGTTGATAGGTTTTTTTTCTCTCAATATTTAAATACATTGCTGTACTGTCTTCTCACTTGTATTGTTTCTGAAAAATATGCCATCATTCATGCTTTTATTCCTCTTGACATAAACTGTATTTTTTCCTCTGGATGCTCTTAAGATTTTCACTTTAGCACTGCTTTTCAACAATTTGATTATGATGCTTTTGTGCAGTCAGTTTTTTCAGTGTTTCTTTGTTTGGGGTTTGCATTTCTTTGTTCTGTGAACTTATGGTTTTCATCAAATTTAGAAAATATTTGCCTTCTATTGTCTCCTTTCCTCATAGACTGTAATTATGAGCATATTAAGAAGCTTGAAGCTGTGCCCCAGCTCACTAATATTTCTTTTTAATTTTGTCTTTTTCTCAGTATTTCATTTTGAGTAGTTTCTATTGCTATGTTTTCAAGTTCACTAATCTTTTCTCCTGTAATTTCTAATCTGCCAATAATCCTATCCAGTAAATTTTCATCTCAGAATTATAGTTTTCATCTCTAGATACTTGAGTCTTTTCTTATCTTCCACTTCTCTACATATCTGTTTGAATATTAAGGATAGAGTTGTGATAACATTTTTTTACATCCTTTTCTGCTAAATTCTGACATCTGTATCAGTTCTGGGTCAGCTTTGTTGATTTTTCTCTTCATTATGAGTTATGTTTTCTGGCTTCATTGAAAAGTTGCAGTCTATGAATGAATGCCAGACATTGTGACTTTTACCCTATTGGATGCTGAATGGTTTTGTTTTCTTATGAATATTCCTGAGGGTTTTTTTTTTCTGTTATTCAGTTAATTTACTTGGTAACAATTTGACATGTTTGTTCTTGCTTTTGAAATTTGTAGTGTGTATTCTAGTTCCAATTATTCCCCCACTAGCAAGACAAGTCCCTTCTGATTACTCTACCCAAGGCCTATGAATCATGAGTTACTATTTTTTACTCTGGTTAGTGAGAAGAGGTACTAGGCCAATCCTTGTGTGATTATTGGACTCTTTTCCCCTTTATCTTTTCAGATGCTTCTTCTCTGTTTTCAGGTGGTTTCCTCACATGTTTCCATCAGTAATCTGCTGAATGCTCAAAGGAAGACCCTCCAAAGATCTTCCACTTTCTATTGTGCATCTTTCTCCTCTTTGGCAGTCTGCCTTTGAACTCTAGCTGCCTTGGTCTCCCAGGACTCTCAGTTGCATCTCCTCAATTTAAGGATCCCACTGAGCTCAGCCTGGGTTCCCCCTTTCTATGCCACAGCCTGCAAACTCTTTCAAGGCAGTACACTGAGACATGCACAGGCTTAGTGCAGTGGTTTGAAGCTGTATGTACCCAAGAAAAGCATGTGCTTAAATCTAATCCCTTCCTGTGGTTGTGAACCCATCATAAGTAGAATATTCTGATGAGGTTACTTTAGTTAAGGTGTGTCCCACCTTAATCAGAATGGGTCTTAATCCTTCTACAGGAGTCCTTTATAAATGGAATGAATATAGAAGAGATAAAACCATCAAAGAAAGCTGAAAGCAATGAAACCAGGAGGAGAGGGGTGAGACCAACCCACAACACAATATGCCTTGCCATGTGGCAGAAGAGACAAGGATCACTAGCATCACCATATTGACATCTTGATTTGGACATTCACCTGGCCTCAACCATGAGTGAATAAATTCCCATTTTATTAACCCAACCCATTTCCTGGTATTTACTTTGAGTAGCCTAGGAAACTATGTAACAAAGAAGTTAGGAATTAACAAATGAATATGATTATTAAATCAATATATTCCTATTTCTTTTTACTTTCTAAGAGTATTAGAATAGCCAGAAGGAAATATGTGAAATAGTGAAACTGTTATCTAGCTGCCTTGATCTTTGATAATTGTTACCTTTACCTTGTACCCTTGTGATTGCAAAAAGCTTGTGACTTACCCTCACTTGTACCCATTTTATACATTTTTGTGACTTTGGAGTCTTGTGATCATTAAAGACAGCCCTAATGTTTATTAATGAAGGGTCTTGGGTCATCCCAGAACTAACCCACCCCATGTGCAAAGTTATCTTGATAACTGAAGCTGGATCTAACCAAAATGGGGGCCTGCCTGACATGTGCAGTATCTTACCCTTTAACCTACAAGTGGCCTATACCTCATTATAACACTAAAAATCACACCTATCATGATATTAAGGCTGCTATTTACTTACAAACATTCTGTGACTAAGCATGTAATCAATCTTCACTTACTCAATAATTAATTCATATCTAATTACATCATCTGGAGCCATTGTGCTCATTATTCTAAAATCTGCCCATCTTTTGATTCTATAAAACCACCAGAATTACTACAGTTTGTGGAGACAGCATTTTAGGATAATAGGCAATCTGATCTCCTGCTTTTGGCCTAAGAATTAACTCTTTCTCTCTTTGAAACAGGAATTGGTCATTTGAGTGCTTCAGGCAGAGAAACCACAGTGTTTGTCTGGTATTAACTAACACACTTACCTTGTGTCCTGTTTCTTGGTGATCACTGTTGCTCATTTCCTGATATGTCTTCCAACAGTTGTTTCATACCTTTTGCCTGATTTCTTGGTTGTTTCAGGTAGGAGGGTAAATCCAGTTCCTGTTCTTCCACCATGGTCAGAAATGGAAGTCCCTGGTTTGGATATTGAATCAGAAAAAAAATGATAATGTCTTAATTGAGACAACTGGCAAAATGTGAACATGGGTTAATGATTATGCAAACCTATTTTATTCACATTAAATTTTCTGCTTCTGAGAATTGCACTGTGGTTTTGTAAGGGACTTATCCTTGCTCATAGGAAATAAATAGATTATTTGCAAGTAAATGGAAAGAGGTATGCAACTTATTCTCAAATGATTTAGAAATATTAATATAAAACATACAAATAGAGACTGATGAAACAAATGTGACAAATATTAAGATCAAAGATTCTGGGTAAATGATATATGAAAACTCTTTGTCCCATTTTTGCAACTTTTCTTTAAGTTAAAACTTGTTTCCAAATAAATAGGATAACAAATTCATTGACAACTAGAATTTGGTGTTAGAAGTCAGGATAACCTGCTTTTGAGGAGTTGGAGGTAGTCCAGGCATTGGAAACCCCTTCCCTTAGGGAAAAGGATGGAACCTTGGGCACACAGCAACTCCCATGACCAGAGCACAGATATTGAAGTTCATTGAGCCTAATCAATGTTGGTAATCAGTCTTCACAAGACTCAGCCAAAGTTTCTTTGTATCCAAATCTTATGAGGCTCTGCTGAAATCCACATTCTTGAGACTCAGCTAAGGTTTCCAAACCTAGAAAGGCTCTGCTGAGCTATATAAGACATTCCTATTCCTCTTATTTGGCTGGATCATTGACTTTCATTTCCTAACCAAGAGTCATTGATAAAAATCTTCCTGTAAGTCCCTAATTAAATACATGGGTAACTTTTTGCCTAGTGTGTTCTTTAGTCTTGGGATTGATTCTGGCTGGAGCAGGGAGCAATAATAGAGAAAGGGTGTTTCAAGTTCTGATAGTATTTGAAATATTGGTGAGTAAATGGTTGTGTTATCTGCTTTTTTTACTCACTTATCTGTAAAGTCATGACATGCACTTCTGTAATTCCTTTTTATTCTCCAATACAAGTTTTTTTTTTTTTTTTTTTTTTTTACAAGGAGGAAAAAATAGATTCAGGTACAACAACTCCAGGATCTCTCTTTCTGGGACTTCTTTCCTGAATCTCTGGTGAAAAGTCCTCCTTACTTCCAAATAGGAATTTTATTTCTATGGGATATTCTTCCTTTATTTTTATTTTACTTTGCCTAAAACCAAAGTAAAAATTCACTTTAACCTTTAATCTTAACCAATAGCTCCAAATTGTCATATCTCTTGGAGGCTGGATCTTCAGTGAACTTGAACCAGATCTGCTGAACAGGCAGAAAGGATAGTGTAGAGGGATCTAGAATCTGGAGAATTGCATCAGACTCAACTGCTCTGAACAGATACCAAAAATCCCTGACAATGAAAGAGCCACATGAATAGTATCCTTCTGCAAATTTATTTCAACACCATTTCATAGGGCCACTTCCTACCCATTTCCAAGGAAAACTGTGCTAAATGGTGTGAAGTAAATAAAGGTGGGCAAAACTGTATTTGGTGTTTTTAGCTAATGCAGTATGTTTGAAAGGGAATGAAATTTGAAATAGAATAAAATAGCTTCATGTTTGTTTTAGCATTACTTTTTTTGATTTGTAGTGATGGTAAATGTTTTTCATATATTTATTGCCTTAATTGGCTTAATTTCTTTCCTATAACTGAATTTCAAAACTTGTTTCTTTTTAAATATTTAACAGCTATGAAATTGCCTCTTATGATGTATCTTAAAGTCAATAACATGTGTTAGTTTAGTTAGCCATATATTTTCTTTCGCTGTAGTAAATAAAATATGCATCTGGCAATACATGGTTCCCAGATTAGATGACAAGCAGCAATGGGATATTCTTCTATTTTTATTGAATGTTGGATGTTCATATTTTCCCACTGATTTGTAATAGCAATTTATTAAGAGAGTGAAATCTGAGTCTCATAATTTTAAATACATTTTCTTGGTTTATTTGTGTTTTAACTTTGTGTATATATGTTTTTGAAATTGGACTTTTAAATATTTCATAGTAAAATTAATTGTTCATGGTTTCTGCTTTTTGTTTCAGGCTATCTCAAATTATGTAATATTTAAAACCTTTTATTTACATTTTAATTGATGGTTCACTTTTCAAATATTGAATTCATGTAATATTTATTTATTATAATGTGTGAAATAAAGATCTAATCTGACTTTCTCAACACCATTTGCTGAATGAAATTTAAACATATGCTCAATTTTTATGTATATTTGGATGTTTCTGTTCTTTTCTGAAGTCAGTACCAAGCTTTCCATTTGTTTATGCCTTTCCAAAATAAAAACTCCTAGCTTTTCTAAGGGCTTATATATTTCCTGAGGAAGTTAGAAATTGTTCTGTCAACTTAAAAAATCCACAAGAAACCTCCAAACCAAGCTCTCCAATAAAGAACTTGATTAAGGTTTTGATTGAAATCATGTTAAGTTTTACAGGGTCCTTTGTAAGGGTAAAGGCAAATCTGAAACTACATTGAATTTTCTTTGGTGCCTAAAAGGGAAAGAAACTTTTTTCCACATCCCTTTCCTTAGAGCATTTTTTGAGAAAACTTGTAATTGCAAATCCTTTCCCTGTCCCTATGACAGGTATGTACCTCTTTTATAAAGGTAAATAAGACTCTTACAAGTTTTACAATTGAGGAAATGTCTTTCTTAATAGCCTCAGCAACATGTCTTTGAATTGCAAACATCAAGGAAGCTAGAGCACCCCATCTCCTTTTCTCTGTGAGGGTTTAGCCTAGTGCCTCACTACAGGTTGTGACTGCCTGCTTGTCTTAAAAGATACATGAAGTTTTATTTTTCATTTGAATGAAGTCAATAAACTAGCACATTTGGTTGCCACAATTAGGTGAATTTAGGATGAACTGTATGTAGCAAATGTTGCTGTCCAGTCCCTTTACTTGAGGAAAAGTTATCTTTCATCTTATGAATCTGCCTGGCTATATGAAAAAGGGATATTTCTGTCTGGAAGCTCATTAGTAGATTGCCTGTGATGCACATGACAGTCTGGTTTAATCCATATTCAATAATAAAACTTCTCCATTCTTTTCTACATTTGTGCAGAGGGTTTTCTGGATTGGCAAGAGACAAGTTCCCAAACAGCTAGCATAATGAAAACTGATGCTTGTGTGTGTGTATGTGTTTATATATACTATACATATATGTATATACATATCCCTATATGAATCCTGCACATTTTAAAATTAATTTTATTATTAAAATTTAATGCTTTAATGATTTTGCATGAAACTTAATTTCTCTTGTTGGTGCAAGAATAAATTGATATCATAAAGTTACTGACCAGGAAAGAATCACTTAATACTCCGTATATGACAGTTACAAAATTTTATGCTATTAGGATAACAATTGTGTAAAATTTGTGCATCTAACATCAAGATTTTTCATTTTCTTTTGGGAAGTGGTGTGTATGCCACCCATGTTTTCATTTTAGTTTATACATATTTTCTACTTTACTACACCCTTCACATATTTTTTGCACAATTTTGAAAGCTAACATTCCTAAGATGAAGTCATCTGTTGGGAGGCATTATTGAGTGTAACAGAAGACTATTTCCAGGTACTTTACTTAAACTTCTCACCTATATTCATCACACCACTTCACAGTAGCCCTCTGTCTTCAGAGCCCCAGGGTGTGGTGGCATTGGTTGGGATCAGCCATATTTGTGGGTGACAAAAGGACCAGGCCTCTTGGAATCCCCAGCAACTGCAGCCCACCCTGACATCTGTGACAGCCTCAATATTGTGTGCACCCCACCGACCCACCCCCAGGCTTGCTGTGACCCTTGTGCATCACTGGCACTCCTGCTGTCACCATCTTTTGTCTCACACCATGGCAGCAGAAGGCTCTGGAGCTTACTTGGTCCCATGGGGGCTCATAGGGAGAGGTGAGGACCACTGTGGGAGAGGGCAGTGAGGTCTTGGTGACTGGGAGGTGTCAGGGGCCTTGGGCACCACCATCACCCCAGAAGGTGGAGGAGGTTTTGGGAAAGGGTCAGGGGGTGGCCCAGAGAAGAGCTGGGGCTGATGTTAGGGATAGGTTGGGAAAGAGGGCCTTCTAGGCATCTGGAGGGAACTGGATAGTGGGCTGGGTCAGGCTGTGGGCACCTCCCCTTTCTCCTCTGGTGGGATGGCCCTTGAAGACCTGAGGTGACAGTGCACACAGCAAGAATGACCACATCTTGGGCCCGGCTGGGCTTGACATAGACCCTCCAACCTGAGAGACCTAGGCCCAAAAGCCAGTGCCTGATAGTAAATGGGCAGCTTATTTCTGCAAGCCTAAGATATTGAATTCTTAATTGCAACTATTATTAACCCATCTACCACCAACATACAACATTTAGTGCCCTCATGCTCCGTATTACATAGGATAGTATATAAAGTATGGTAAATTCTCAGAGGTGAGCAGCTTTTAGTATTACAAGGCATACTGTTCTTTTCTTTATTGGCTCATTTAACCAACATAGCTGTGATGGTTAGGTTCATGTGTCAGCTTGGCCAGGTGCTAATACCAGCTGTCTGGTCAAGCAAGCACTGGCCTAACAATTGCTGGCATGGATGTTTGTGGCTGGTTAATAAACCAACAGGCTGGTTTATTAAATCAGTCAATTGACTGCAGCTGTGACTGATGACTCACTGAAGGGTGTGTCTTCCACAATGAGAGAATGTAATTGGCTGCATTTAATCCAATTAATCAGTTGAAGACTTATAAGCAAGATAGAGGACCTTCACTTCTTCTTTGGCTGCCCAGTGAAGCATTTCCTGAGGAGTTTGTCAAAGTTGTTAGTTCATTTCCTGAGGAGTTCTTCGGACATCATCCTTGGAGTTGACAGTTTGCTGACTGTCCTACAGAATTTGGACTCATGCATACCCACATTTGCATGAGTCACTTTCATAAATTTTATAGTCATAGATATTTCTCATTGATTCTGTTTCCCTAGAGAACCCTAATTAATACAATAGCCATCCTTTGTATTGGTATTACCACCTATATTTAAAAAAATATCCAACTAAATTTCAGAGGGAAAAACTGATTTGCCCAGTATTGCTGTGTTAGTAGATAAGTGAATAGGGATTTAAATCCTCATTTGTTATATTCTGTTGACCATTTCCTTTCCCACACTAAAATCTGCAGTTTGTCCCTGAGAACCACCAGCACAGAATTGGGGAGTATAGTGACCCCAATCTTACCTCACTGAGAACCCTGGGGTCAAAGGTTAACTAACTTCCTTCCTCCATCCTCCATCTTAGCTATCAGAGGACTGTTAAAAGAGAACAATGTAAATTGAAACTACAAATTGAGCCCTGAGTATGTTTTACTAGGTCAAAGTTCTCTAGAGAGGGTAAATGGGATTGATATTTCTAAAAGATGAAAACGGGTTCACCCAAGCTCCATGTTATGCCTCTGATGGTTTGCTGCTATCCGGGTTTCCTGATTAGTTATTGTGCAAAAGCACCAGGCTGGCTGGATGTGGTTTCTGCTCATATGAGGATTTCAGGTTTATGGCATCTCATTGTTTTTGCTACAGACAAAAAGTAGCTGATTTGGGATTGTGGTGCCCAATTTTTACTTTTGTTTGTGCCACTGTCAGCAGTCTAGTTACTCTTCTCAGAATTCAGTAAGGCCCAATTAAACTCTACACTATACCCAGCCCAAGGTTTGAGGAGACAGTGAATTCCAGGATACTGTGTTGGATTTGTGACCCTGGGGGGAGGTATAAATCAGAATGGTACATGAAAGCTTGTCCAAAGTTATCTAATTACTCCTCATTTTAAAGATATTAAAATTGAAACTAAGACAGTCACTAGTTTCCTGAGTAGTGGAGCCTGGGGTAGAACAGAAGTCTCTGGGTCTAGTCTATGTCACACTGAAGTCAAAATAAGCTTCTTGGAAAAGTGATTTTGAGAAACTGCTATTTACAGAGAATAAATACCTCATTGTTGATAGCTTTCAAAAGAAATTCCAATCATGTGGAATTTATTATATTAATAGGGAGAAATGTTATGACATGTAGCTTCAAAATCATTCCACAGCAACAAATATTTCCCTTCAACTTCATTTTTAATACCAGCATATGATTCCATCATTGGATATATATTCACCCTAACTAATCCACTGTTGCTGGATGTTTAAGTTTTCAGTTGTTTTGTGTGAAATACTATAAACAGACACATAATTTTCAAAGTGACCAATGGGAAAGAAATGTTTAGATTTACTAAAAAAATTCCCAGGTTCATCAAGATTACATTAGAGTCACTCATGGACAGGTGGGCAACCATCATGGCCCTTCTTATTGCTTCTGACATGTCAGATATTTTTTCAGAGGTTTATTGTTTACTAAAAATTTCTATGGAAGTTTCTCATAAGATGACTCCTGGAGCTGCAAGATAAGATTTCCTATGACTTCTGACTTTCAACTTTTAATGCTCTGGCTTCATAGTTTTTATCTTTTCCCCAAAACAGCAGAGAATGAATAAATTCCAGGTGATTTGTTTAGCTCTCACTTTGCATCATACTGTGTGTGTATGTGTTTTAGTAAATTTTATGAAAAAGAGCCCATGAAAGTGAAAATAGTTAAAAATGACCCTCAGGGAAAATATCCTTAGAATAACCAGTAAATATCAAAGTGTAGTCTCTAGTCCCCAGGACTCTTTCCAGAGTTCTGTGAGGTCAAAATTATTTTTGTAATACTAAGATGCTGTTGACATTTATACTGATGGTGCAAAAGCAGTAATGAATAGACTGCTGATTTCAGGAATGAAGCAAGAAAGTGACACCACTCTTTCCTCCTAGTTTAAAAAATTTTATTAGAGAATTTGTTGGTTTTCAGATGAATCATGCATAAATACAGGATTCCCATACACCACCCCACCACCAGCACAGTGCATTGATGTGGAACATTTGTTACAATTGATGGTAGCACTTTTTAAATTGTACTATTTTTAATAGTAGTCGCCCTTTTTACAATTAATGAACAATTATTAAAATAGTGCTATTAACTATTGTCCACAGTTTACATTAGGTGTTTTTTCTCATATACCATCCTATTATACATACCTTGTATTAGTGTCATACTTTGTTATAATTCATGAAAGATCATGCCTATACTTGTACTATTTACTATAGTCCATGGTCTGTGGTCTACAATAGAGTTCACTGTGTTATACACTCATATGTTTCATCTTTTAATTTATTTCTAGTAACATATGTGACCTAAAGTTTCCCCTTTTAAACACATTCACCTATATGATTCAGTGCTGTTAACCACACTCACAATAATATTCTACCATCATCTCCATCTATTTCCAAATCTTTACCATAAACCTAAATGGAAATTCTGTATAAATGAAGCTTCAACTCCCCATTCTCTAACTATAGTCTATCCCCTGGTAACATTTATTCTAGAATCTAACTCTAGAAGTTTGCTTATTATAATTAGTCATATTAGCAAGACAATACAATATTTGTCCTTTTGTGTCTGGCTTATTTCACTCAGCATAATTTCCTCAAGGTTCATCCATTTTGTCACATTCATCAGGACTTCAATCCTTTTTATGGTTAAATAATATTCCATTATATATTTACATACCACATTTTATCTATTTATCTGTTGATGGACACTTGTGTTACTTCCACTAATTGCCAATTGTGAGTAATGCCACTGTGAACATCAGGATGTAAATATATGTTTGAATCCTTGCTTGCAATTTTTCTGGGTATACCTTGTAGTTGGATTGCTGGGTCATACAGTAATTCTCAATTTAGGTCCCTGAGGAACTGCCAAACTGTCTTCCACATTGTACATTCCCACCAGCAATGGATGAGTGTACCTATTTCTCCACATCCTCTCCAACTCTTGTAGTTTTCTTTTTTTAATAGGAGCCATTCAAGTGGAGTATTAAATGATACCTCATTGTGACTTTGATTTGTATTTGCCTGATAGCTAGTGATGTTAAGCATTTTTTCATGTGTGTTTTACTCATTTGCCTATCCTCATTGCAAAAACATTTATTCAAGACTTTTACCCATTTTTGAATGGGTTGTTTGTCTTTTTATTGTTGAGCTATAGAATTTCTTTATATATACTGGATATTAAGCCCTTATCAGATATATGGTTTCCAAATATTTTCCCCCATTGCATAGGTTGTCTTTTCACTTTCATGATAAATTCCTTTGATGTACAAAAGTTTTATTTTGATTAGGTCCTATTTTTCTATTTTTTTTTGTCTTTCGTTGCTTCTGCTGTGGGCATAAAGTCTAAAAAATCATTCTCTAACACAAAATCCTGATGATGCTTCCCTATGTTTTCTTCTAGAAAATTTAGAATTTAACTCCACAATTTAAAATGGACATCAAACTGTCTAACTGATCATGGAAAGGTAAGTGACAATACCTTAACCATTAGGCACTAAACAGGAAATACAAGTGTTCACTGCAAGTCATAATGCCCTTCAGTTATCAGCAGGTGGCTCACACAGGAATACTACCATAATACAGACACAAACACTCATCTAGTGTTGAAAGAAACCCAGGAAAACACATGGCAAAGGCATAGCAGAAAAGTTGGGTCTTTTGAAAAAGTTATGATATCAAAATACTTTTTCATCCCTGGCAAATCCCACTTGATCAAGTATATGACCCAAAATCAGCACTGATTCAGGGTAAGAGATTGGCAAAAACATTTGGAAAACCTGAGCTTTTAAAAATTGGCAGTTTTGGAGCCAGAGTTCAGCACCTGTGAGCATGATAATTGACCCAGGGAGCAACTGTTGCAGAGGCTGAAAAGGAGCTCAGACTTCAACTGGAGGTTTGAATGAAATGGACTTGGTTGAGATTGTGGTAGATAAGACTAAAGGGCAGAGTATGATATTAACTGTGCTTGAAAACTTTGGCTTTTTGTGGTACCAAATGAAGAGATGTTTATTTGATGACAAATCTATATTTTCTATAGAAAATTATATAATTTAACTTGTATAGTTGGTTTACACAAATGCCATAATTACATGGAACTTTGATTAGGGAGTGAGATCTTGTTGGTTTGTACAGGTTAGCATGAAGCCCCAGTACAACCCAGAGTAATTTGGGCAGAGAATAAAAAGTATTTGCAAAGTCCCCCTGAGGGTTAGGGGGAAAATGGGGAAATATTAAACTTCCCCATCTGGGGAATTCCTGATATTCTTGCAAGCATTGGGTACTACCAGCTTAGTAGGCTCAGCCCTTCATCTTGGGTCTTGCCCTTATGAAGCTTGTTACTGCAAAGGAAAGGCTAAGCCTACTCATAATTGTGCCTGAGACTCTCCCCCAGAGAACCCCTTTTGTTGCTCAGATGTGGCCTCTCTCTCTATGCTAACAGCAGGTAAACTTGGTGCCCTCCCTCCTACATGGCACATGACTCCCAGGAGTGAAAATCTCCCTGGCAATGTGGGACATGACTCCCAAGGATGGTTAGACCCTGTCTCATGGGAGTGAGAGAGCTGTCTGGACCAAAACTGGGAAGAGAAATGAAACAAAATAAAGTTTCAGTGGCTGAGAGATTTCAAATGGATTCAAGAGGTCACTCTGGTGGACATTCTTATGCACTATATAGATAACACCTCTTAGGTTATAATGTATTGGAATAGCTAGAAGTAAATAGCTGAAAGTATCAAACTCCAACCCAGTAGTCTAGACTCCTGAAGACAATTGTATAACAATGTAGCTTACAAGGGGTGACAATGTGAATGTGAAAATCTTGTGGATCACACTGCCTTTATCTAGTATATGGATGGATGGGTAGAAGAATGGGGACAAAAACTGAATGAAAAATAGTGTGAGATGGGGGATGATTTGGGTGATCTTTTTTACTTTTATTTTTTATCCTTATTCTGATTCTTTCTGATGTAAGGAAAATGTTCAAAAATAGATTGTGGTGATGAATGCATAACTATATGATGGTACTGTGAACAGTTGATTATACACCATGGATGATTGTAAGATATGTGAATATATCTCAATGAAACAATTTAATTAAAAAATTAAGTTCCTCAAAAAACTAAAAAAACAGACAATAAAAAACCATTTTAAACAAAACCAAAACAGGAATAAGAAAAAAATGAATATTCTACAAAAACAAATATCCTAGAATTACTTCCAACATGTTTGTATTCTACCCCAAGTAAATATATAGACTATAACCTAGGAAAGGAATAAGAAAAACAGATAAACTAGGATATTTCTGTGAACTTGTTCCTACCATACCCACCAGAAATTAACAAACCGTAGTTATTCCTGAGTGTTCCCAGAATGTTAAATTTACCCACAATAACTTATCTGTTCTTAATAGATTATCATCCCTTCACTAATTGCTATATTTTGCTAGGTCCTCTACATTGTACATTACAAACCATTTATTTTACATTTTTCAGTTTTCACATTAGTGGTAACATACAGTATTTCTCTTTTTGTGTCTGGCTTATTTTGCTTAGCATTATGTCTTCAAGTTTCATCCTTGTTGTCATATGTTTCATGACATCATTCCTTCTTACAGCTGTGTAGTTTTCCATCATGTGAATATAACATTCTCTTAATCAACTCATCTTTTGAAGGACATTTGGGTTGTTTCCATCTCTTAGCAATTGTGAATATTGCTGCTATGAACATTGGCATGCACATATCTGTTTGTGTCACTGCTTTCAGATATTCTGGGTACATACTGAGATGGGTGACACTGGATTGAAGGGTAACTCTGTAACTAGTTTTCTAAGGAACTGCCAGACTGTCTTCCAGAGTGGCTGAACCATTATACCATCCCACCAACAATGAATAAGTGTTCCAATTTCTCCACATCCTCTCCAGCATTTGTAGTTACCTGTTTGTTTAACGGCAGTCATTCTAATTGGTGTGAGATGGTATCTCATTTTGGTCTTAATTTACATCTCCCTAATAGCTAGTGAGGCTGAACATTTTTTCATGTGTTTTTTTTGGCCATTTCTATTTCCTCTTCAGAGAACTGTCTTTTCATATCTTTTGCCCATTTTATAATTGGGCTTTTTATGCTTTGTCATTGAGATGTATGTTTTTTTTTTAATTTATGCAAGATATTGGTATTTTGTCAGATGCATGATTTCCAAATATTTTTCCCATTGAGTTGGCCACCTCTTCACCTTTTTGACAAATTCTTTTGAGGTACAGAAGTTTTTAAGTTTAGAAGTTCCCATTTATCTATTTTCTTTTCTTGCTTGTTCTTTGGGTGTAAAGTCTAGGAAGTGACTTCCTAAAACAAGGTCATGAAGATGTTTCCCTACATTATCTTCTAGGATTTTTATGGTATTATCTCTTATGATGAGGTATTTAATCCATTTTGAGTTAATTTTTGTGTAGGGTGTGAGGAAGGGATCCTCTTTCATTCTTTTGGGTATGAATATCCAGCTTTCCAAGTGCCATTTGTTGAAAAGACTGTTATGTCTCATTTCAGTGGTTTTGGGGGCCTTATCAAAGATCAGTCAACTGTAGGTCTGGGGGTTCATCTGCAAATACTTAATTTGATTCCATTGATCAATATGTCTATCTTTGTGCCCGTACCAAGCTGTTTGACTACTGTGGCTTTACAATAATCTTCAAAGTCAGGGAGTGTAAGTTCTCACCTTTCATTTTTCTTTTTTTGAATGGTTTTAGCAATTTGAGGCATCTTCCCCAGCCACATAAATTTGACACCTAGCTTTTCCAAGTCTGTGAAGTAGGTTGCTGGAATTTTGAGAGGGATTTCATTGAATCTGTAGATGAGTTTGGGTAGAATTGACACATTAATGACATTTAGCCTTCCTATCCATGAACATGGAACATTTTTCCATCTTTTTAGGTCCCTTTCTGTTTCTTTTAGTAGAGTTATGTCATTTTCTTTGTGTAGGTCTTTTATATCTTTGGTTAAGTTTATTCCTAGGTACTTAATTTTTTGGTTGCTATTGATAATGGTTTCTTTTACTTAAGTGTCTCTACAATTCAGTCATTTCCAGTGTACAGGAATATTATTGATTTATATGCACTAATCTTGTATCCCACTACTTTGCTAAATTTGTTTATTAGCTCTAGTAGTTGTGTCATCAATTTCTCAGGGTTTTCCAGATATAAGACCATATCATCTGCAAATAATGACATTTTTACTACTTCCTTTCCAATCTGAATGCCTTTTATGTCTTTGTCTTGCCTGATTTCCCTGGCTAGCACTTCTAGCACAATGTTAAATAACAGTGGTGACAGCAGGAATCCTTGTCTTGTTCTAAATCTTAGGGGGAATTCTTTAAGTCTCTCACCATTGAGTACTAGGCTTGCTGTGGGTTTTTCATATATGCTCTTTATCATATTGAGGAAGTTTCCTTCAATTCCTACCTTTTGAAGTGTTTTTATCAAAAAGGGATGTTGGATTTTGTCAAATGATTTTTCAGCATCTATTGAGATGATCATTTGATTTTTCCCTTTTGATTTGTTACAATGTTGTAATACATTGATTTTCTTATGTTGAACCATCCTTGCATGCCTGGAATGAACCCTACTTGGTCATGGTGTATGATTTCTTTTGTGTGCCTTTGGATTTGATTTGCAAGTAGTTTGTTGAGAACTTTTGCATCTATGTTCATATGGGTGAATGACCTGTAGTTTTCCTTTCTTGTAGCATCTTTACCTGGTTTTAGTTTTAGAGTGCTGTTAGCTTCATAAAATCTGTTAGGTAATGTTCCATTTTCCTTAATGTTTTGAAAGAGTTTAAGTAAGATTGCTACCAGTTATTTTTAGAAAGTTTGGTAGAATTCCCCTGTGAAGCCATCTGGCATGGGCCATTTAATTGTAGGAAGCTTTTTGATGACTTATTGGATATGTTTGCATATGTTTGTTTGATTGAGGTCTTCCATTTCTTCTCTGCTGTCTTGGTTGTTCATGTGTTTCCAGAAAATTGTCCATTTCCTCTACATCATCTAGTTTGTTGGCATACAGTTGTTCATAATTTCCTCATAGTTTTTTCAATTTTTTTGATCCACAGTAATGTCATCTGCAAACAATGAGAGTTTTACTACTTCCTTTCCAATTTGAATGTCTTTTATTTCTTTGCCTTACCTGATTTCCCGGCTAGCACTCTTTTTGATATTGTCAGTCCAGCTAGGGGCTTGTCAATGTTGTTGATCTGCTCAAAGAACTAAATTTTGGTGTTACTTATTCTCTATTGATTTTTTGTCCTCTATGTCATTTCTTTCTGCTTTAATCCTTGTTATTTCTTTTCTTCTACTTGGTTTAGGATTAGTTTGCTGTTCATTTTCTAGCTTCTTCAGTTTCTCCATTAGTTCTTTAGTTTTAGCTCTTTATTTCTTTTTAATGTATGCATTTAGAGCTATAAATTTCCCCCTCAGTACCACTTTTGCTGCATCCCATAGGTTTCAATATGTTGTGTTCTCATTTTCATTTGTCCTTACATATTTAGCAATTTCTCTTGCTCTTTCTTCTTTAACCCATTTATTGTCTAGGAGTGTGTTGTTTAGCATCCAGGTATTTTTGAATTTTCTATGTCTTTGATGGTTATTGACTTGTAATTGAATTCCATTGTGATCAGAGAATGTGCTTTAAATAATTTCAATATTTTTTTTAATTTATTGAGTCTTGTTTTATGACTCAGCATTTGATTTATTCTGGAGAAAGTTCCATAAGCACTAGAGAAAAATGTGTATACTGGTGATTTGGAATGTAACATTCTGTATATGTCTGTTAATTCAAATTCATTTATCAGATTGTTTGGGTTTTCAGTTTCCTTATTGCTCTTCAATCAGGTTGATGTATCTATAGGACACAGTAATGTATTGAAGTCCTCCACAATTACTGTGGAAAAATGTATTCCTTCCATCAGTTTTGCCAATGTTTATCTCATATATTTTGGGCCACCTTGATTGGGTGCATAAACATTTATGATTGTTATTTACTCTTGTTGGATTGTCCCTTTTATTAGTATGTAGTTGCCTTCTTTTTGTCTCTTAAATTCTTTGCATTTAAAGTCTATTTTATTTGAGATTAACATTGCTACTCCTGCTTTCTTTAGGCTGTAGCTTGCATTAAATATTTTTCTATCCTTTCACTTTCAATTTCTTTGTGTTCCTGTGTCTAATTTGAGCCTCTCATATGCAACATATTGATGGCTCATATATTTTGTCTTTTCTGCCAATCTATATCTTTTAATAGGGAAATTTATTCAATTTACATTCAATGTTATTACTGTGAAGGCATTTCTTGAATCAGCCATCCTATCCTTTAGTTTATGTTTGTCAGATATATTTCCCCCTCTCTCTCTTAATGTCCTTTAACATACCCATACTGTACCTCCTTAGTACAGAATCTTTCTCCATATTTCTCTCTTCTTTCTTTGTTTATCTGTTGATAGGTCTCCTTTAATATCTCAAGTAGGGCAGGTCTCTTGTTAGCAAATTCTCTCAGCATTTGTTTGTGAAAACTTTAAGCTCTCCCTCAAATATGAAGGAGAGCTTTGCTGGATAAAGAATTCTTGGTTGGTAATTTTTCTCTTTCAGAATTTTAATTATATGATGCCACTGCCTTCTCACCTCCAAGGTGGTCACTGTGTAGTCACTATTTTGTCTTATGCTGTTTCTCTTGTAAGTGGTGAACTGCTTCTCTCTTGCTGCTTTCAGAAATTGCTCCTTCTCTTCAGGATTTGACAATCTGATCAGAATATGTCTCAGAGTGTGTTTATTTGGATTTATTCTGTTTGGAGTTCATAGGTCATCTATGATTTGTGTATTTAAGTTGTTTAGAATGTTTGGGAAGTTTTCCCTAAGAATTTCTTTGAATACTCTTCCTAGACCTTTACCATTCTCTTCCCCTTCTGGTACACCAATGATTCTTATATTTGTATGTTTTCCATTGTCCACCATATTCCTGAGATCCATTTCAATTTTTCACTTTTTTCCTTATTCTTTCTTTTGTTCTTTCACTCTCAATTCTGTCCTCTTCAAGCTCACTGATTTGCTGTTCAGCTTCCTCCAACCTAGTACAGTGAGTATCCAGAATCTTTTTAATTTTATCAACAATTTCTTTTATATCCATATGACCATCTCTTTTATTATTTGCTCTTGCAAATTCTTCTTTATGCTCTTCTAGGGCCTTCCTCATGTCCTTTATATCCTGTGCCATGGTCTGGTTGTTTGTCATTAGTTCTTTGATTAATTACTTCAATTACTGTGTCTCATCTTGTCTTTTGATTTGGGTGTTTGGGTTTGGATTACCCATATGTTCTGGTTTCTTCATATGCTTTAAAGTTTTGGTAGTTTTTGTCTGGTTGGCATTTACTTAACTTGATAGGGTTATTTTAGGAAATATAGGCTTCTTTGAACAAATATCTCTAATTTTTCAGAGCTACAACTTGGTGGAGTACACTTTCTCTGAATAACCAGCAGGTGGCATCCTCAAACCACCTATTCCCCTCAAGCCAGTTCTCCCCAACTGCCTTTTTGGTGGGTGGAGGTCTGCACCCTGTGGGAATCCAATTGATGCACCAAATATCTGTTTGTACTTGGTACTGCCCACCTTGACTGGGTGTGGTCTGAGTGGTTAGGAAGGGAGGTCAGCTTTAATAATCAAAATTCCCATGTGTTTCTGGACACTTATAGTTGTTGTAGGAGTCCAAATTTTTGGTTCAGACTCCCCACAGTCTTTCCCACCCATGGACACACATGTCCTTCATATTGGTTTATGGTCCCTGGGACTTCCTTGTGGTCCTGCCTCCAAGGATCTCTGTGGGGGGAAGATAGCACAATGTCACAAATGACAGCTGTCCACAAGGGAAGTGCTGGGGTGCTGCATCACTCAGGGAAATTCCCAGCCCAGTGTAAAGGTGGCTGTATGGGCATGGTTATTTTCCTTTTTTCATGGACCTCTGCCTTTTTAACTCTGGGATAATTAGCTGTAGATGTGCAAAAAGCTATGGTCCAAGCCAGCTGCTAGGCGTGTGCACATTTTGTGGTAAGGACTTCTTGCCATGCTGGGTTGTGCAGCTATTGCTCTGGCTCCACACCCTCCTTTGAGTTTTTAAACTAATCACTTTCCAAACACCAACCCCCAGTTTCTCTGGACCATGGTGCAGCTGCTGGTTACCCAGGAGGCTCACTCACACATTTCACAATGCAGACTCCCAGTTTCACTAAGAGCACTGTCCCTGTGAATTTGGCAGACCTTGACCAGCTGGTGCATTGCTGAAACTATGTATGTATTCTGGGACACTTTCTGTCTTTGATCTAGTATTTTTCATGGAGACAATTTTTTGCCCTCTCTCTTCTATTCTGCCATCTTTCTCCACCAAACAATTGTGTTTTATATAATAGAATGTGAGATTTAGAATCTTTGGACAAAGTTGGACTTTGTCATTTGCCTCTTCTGGCTTTTACTGAGTTGTACCTCAAAATCCCATTAAAGGGAGAGCTGTAATTCCTAGATACCATACATTTTGACAAAATGTGCTGCTTACTTTGAAATTAGTTGATTTTGCTAAAATTTAGTATGTGTAGTGTTTTCAACATGTTTGAACTCTTTAAAAGTAATTTTCTTTTATTACTAGGTTTGTTCATAAAAAACAAAAAAGCAAAAACAAACAAACAAAAAAGCTAAAATCAAAAATCAAGTCTTTTCATGTAACCAAATGCAGACCTGTTCTATGCTGGATAATGATAAAATTCTCTTCTAGTGCTATTGTAAATTGCTGTACAGATATCATGTTTCAATTACTAAGTTTCTGCCACTTATTCTTGCACAAATGTTTAAAAATATGGCTTTTTCTAATTGGATATTGTATTTGTTTAAGAATTGGGGCATTTTAATTGCTGCTAAATGATGTTTCTTTGCTAAAGTATAATGCCCTCCTTAAGGGTGCAAGCTGACTCTAAATCATACGGAGATATTTTTTTTTTTGGCTTTTATAAAAGGTAGTTTATTTGGTTACATAGTTACAGTCTTATGGCCATAAAGTGTCCATCAACAAAGGATACCTTCACTGGAGAAAGGCCATTGGCATCTGGAAAATCTCTGTCTGCTTGCTTCCAGGTTACGTTTCAAAATGGCTTTCTCCAAAATGTCTGCATCAGCTTCCGACGGCCATCTTCAAAATGTCTGTCTCAGCTCCAGCTAGCTGTGAGCTCCTTCTGTCTGAGCTTTTATAGAGCTCCAGTAAACTAAACAAGACCCATGCTGAATGGGTGGGGCCACACCTCCATGGAAATTTTCCAGAGTTATCACCTACAGTTAGGTGGGTCACATCTCCATGGACACTAAACCAATAGGTTGCAACCCAATCCACACTAATACATCTGCCCCTGCAAGAATGCATTAAAGAATATGGCTTTTCCTAGGGGACATAAATATACAAACTGGCACATTCCACCCCCTGGACACCAGAAAAACATATTCTTTCCAAATACAAAATACATTCATCCTATCACAATATCACAGAAACTTAAATCATTTCAGTAACAATAGGTGAGTACAAGATCCCATCAAAATCAATTACAAGCATGGTCTGTCCAAAAGCAAAATTACCCTCTTGCTCTGTACCTGTGAAACTTAGAACAAGTTATCTGCTTCCAGCGTACAAAGGAGGGACATTAATAGGGTAAACATTCCCATTGCCATAGGGAGAAACTGAAAGGAAAACAGGGTTTAAGGGACTAAAACAATTCCTAAAACACACAGGGCAAACTCCATTAGATTTCAGTCTGAGAGTTATTTATCCTTGGGGTTTGAAAGAGCAGAAGTCCAACCCTTGCCAAGGGCCTTCGTGGCAGCCCTTTTCTCTCCAAACGCTGGGGTGAGTACTCCAACATATCCACACATTGGGGAGACCACCTTCTCGGCCCCACCCTCTTCAAACTTTGGAGCAGGACCCGGATTCTCTTCCATCTCCGGGACAAATGCTCAACCCCTTCAGAACAGTGAGGTGGAGGCCAGGCTCTCCCCAATACCCTGGGAATGTGCTCCACCCTTCCTGAGGCCTGGGGTAACAAACTTTTCCTGAACATCGAGGTGGAAGGCCCACCCTCGACCTCCGGGGCAAGCTCACCCTTTCCATGCGTGTGGGCCACTCTGCTCTCTCAGCCCGAGACCTCCTGACTCCAGACCTCAACCTCCATGGCTCTGTCTTTGAAGAAATTTTTCCTTCAATGTGTTCCTTGTCTGTCTCCTCCAGTCCCGACCGGCAGCGGCTCTGTCTGTAAAGAGCACACAAAAATTCTGTTGGCTTCGTATGAGGCACATAGGGGTCAAAGCCATCAGACAATAGGACTTTCACAAATCCTTTCTGCTTAATTCCTTCTCCAATCTTGGCTTGTACTGAAATGGAGGCTGGGTCCCATGTTTGGTTACATTCTCACATTGAGTTGTAGCTTCTGGGGTTTCACCCCCTGGAAACCTGGAATTTTCCAAACCATCAATTTCTGGTTTCTTTGAACCCAAGAGTGCAGTTCTAAGTTTATCTCTCTCTGCTTGCATTTTACCATAAGCTGCAAGTAGAAACCATGCTGTATCTACAACTTTTAGTTTTGAAATCTTATCAGCCAAATATCCCAGCTCATCACCTTCAACTTCTTCCTTCCATCTGACACCAGGACTCAATTTTGCCAATTCTCTACCACTTTAAAACAAGGATTGCCTTTCTTCCAGTTTGCAACAACACATTCATCATTTCTGCTTAAGTCCTCATCAGAAGAATCTTTAAAGTCCATATTTCCACAGACAGTCTCTTCAAAGCAGTTTCGGCTTTTTTCTATCAAGGTCCTCACAATTCTTCCAGAATCTTCCCCTCATCCATTTAAAAAGCCCTTCCAACATGTTTGGTATCTGCAAACTCAGCAGCACCAACACCCCACTTCTCTGGTACGAAAATCTGTTCTAGTTTGCTAATGCTGCCAGAATGCAAAACACCACAAATGGACTGGCTTTTATAAATGGGGTTTATTTGGTTATACAGTTACAGTCTTAAGGCCATAAAGTGTCCATCAACAAACAGTACCTTCACTGGAGAAAGGCCATTGGCATCCAGAAATCCTCTGTTAGCTGGGAAGGCATGTGGCTGGCATCTGCTTGCTCTCAGGTTGTGCTTCAAAATAGCATTCTCCAAAATGCATTAGCTTCTGACGGCCATCTTCAAAATGTCTGTCTCAGCTCCAGCTAGCCCATACAGAGATATTAAAGGCAGGTAGTCATTGACTCTCAAGGCAAGTAAAAATGATCCATTTTGGACATAAAAGAGCCTTGATTTTTTTTCCTTCTGTTCTAGAGCTTTTGAGCATGTTGATACTAGATAAATAAATGGTTTATTGTTATTCTACATTTCTTGAAGATTCTTATCAGCAAGTTTGGAGGATGGTCCCACAAACAGATTTCTTTTAGTTTGTACAGATTTGTTAAAATGTGAAACATTTTCTAACTGCCCTGTATGTTAGAAACCATTATTTTTCAGGATGCTGTATTTTACTCTGTAGGTTATTTATTTATTCTCACATTCATAATGCTGACACTTATGTATGTTATCCATGTTGCAGGAAAAGAAGGCTATACTTACCACAGATTCTCATTAATATTGTAGAGTTAACTTTGGCTCTTATTTCTGATGTTGCAAGCCATTTTGTTTTCCCATTGTACATAGACATTTTGTCTATTTAAGATGCTGCTGAAATTATAGAGAATGTAGCCAAAAGACAGTAAACAATGGCAGTTAAAATTTAAAGACTATGGAAATTACATATAAAGGGAGCTTTCAAGATTAGGTTATTGACTAACATCTTTCACTTAAAAATCATCAGAATAATTTCTTTGAGTACTTCAAGACAAGTACAAAGTATTTCAAGCTGTTAAGATCAACCTAATAACCATTATCAAGGCTAATCCTGGGTAAGTAAGACATGGCAGTATCAGGAGTGGCTTGAGGGTTATACCTGTCCCTCTATAGAGTAAGATAGAAATCTTATGAAAAATATTGGCATGGTAATGAAGTGTTACCATTGACTGAGTGCCTCAGGTGCTGCCCACAGATTTGAAAGATTTTGTTTGAGGTTTCAGCTTTCTGAATCGTAAAATACTATCTGGACATAGTAATTGTTATTTAAAACCCTGAATTAAAAGAAAATGCCCAATTCTGTTGAATATTTTGCTGAAGTGAGTATTTAAGTGGACATGTAAACCTTCCATGAAGTTGAATAAGTAGTATAGATCTAGATCACTGGTTCACAATAGTATTTCTAAACAAATGTGAGTGACCATGTCAAAAGGAAGAAAAGTGGTAATACAAGACATAAAATGAAACTGCTTTCTTTATCTGTATTGAGGTAATGATTTAGAATAAAAAGTGTTTAGGATATGAATCAACTTATTAGGTTATATTTCCTTCTCCAAAGAATTTCCCAAGAGAATGATGTAGATTCTGGATAACACGTGAATGCCTAGCAGGGACAAGATTCCTTATTGAAACAAGTTGAATACTGTTTTCAGAGTGGAAATTGGTATCTATCACTAAATAATTTCAAAATCACTGGTAATATTTGGCTCTAATATCTTGTGGAGTTTCAATCATTTTATAATCTCCTCATGTCAGCACTCACAATTAAAGAGTGTCTTATAGCCTCCCCCCCAAAAAAATAAAGAAAAACAAAAAAAAAACACAGAGAAACAGAGCAGCAAATTCAAGTTGGAATTTAGAATACAGGTTTCCAGGAACAGGCATAGTGTAGGAAAAGGGGAGTTAATGCTTACTTGGTACAGAGTTTCTGTTTGGGGTGATGGGGAAGTTTTGGTCATGGATGGTATTGATGGTAGCACAACATTGTGCATATAATTAACACCTGTGAATTGTAGACTTCAGTGTGGGCAAATGGGAAATTTTGTGTTGCATATACGACATCACAATAAAATTTTACAAAAATAATGAACATTGACATGTGCAACATAAAGAGTGAGCTCTAATGTAAACTATGGATTTCACTAATAAATATGTTAATATTGTTAATTGTAACAAATGTAACATGCTAGTGCAAAATATTAATAATCAGGAAAACTGCATTGTGAGGGACAATAGGGAAACTCTGTACTCTCTGCATGATTTTTCATTAAACTTACAACTGCTCTGAAAAAAAGAATTAAAACTAAGCTACAACAGATAATGAGATGAAGGAATCGCTCTGAGGTGTTTCCAGCTGTTTCTGAACACTCAATGTAACCTTGACCACTTTCAAGGAGCATCATTTCCACCAGCTTCCAAAGCAGACATTTCTTGGAATCTTCCTACCAGGATTCTGCTTCTAGATGTACAGAGGAGTGAATATCAGCTTTGGAGAATGCAAAACCTATTTGCTGCCTGGAGCACAATCCAGTAAGGAGTTTTGGGTTGCAGGTCCCAACTCTACAGTTTCAGTTCAAACATTTGGACCCCATGACTGCAGAGAAGTGATGACATCAGATGGGAAGCATTCCTCTTCTTGTCTCCAAGTTCATGGGCATCTCACAAAACACACCTCAGTGAATTGTAAATAACAGAGGGATCTGGCTGATTTCCCAGTCTGAATGCTTTGATCCACTGTAGGCATTTACATCCATTTGCTGAATCTATTTCTAAATCTATCCAGATATGTCTTGTTTGCTGCACAATTGTTCTTGAATGCCTGCCATGTTCTAGGTAGTTGTGATATGTTAGTGAAAGAAGCAGACAAAAATTTTCTCTTCATGGGGCTTAAGTTCCATCAAGGGAGGCAGACAATAAGCATAAATACTTAGTAATTAATTAATAATTATAAATAACTGCATAGTCTTTAAATGGGGAAGAGGGCTGTGGAAAAGATAGAAGAAATGTAGCAGGGCAAGGGGGACAGGAGATTCTTAAATGGTGAAAAGTGGCAATTTTCAGTGGAGTGTTCAGGGTGCACTTCATTGGGAAGCAGCTTTGTCATTAGGTCTGATTTTTAAAATATAGAAATGTGACATGTTAAGTCATGTTAAGATTATATCCAAGGGATTTGTTTTTCTTACAGTTTCTAACTTGTCACTAACATAGCCCCAAATGATGTTATTGATATTTTCATTTATTTTTGATCTGAGAATGGTGGTGTAATGTCATTATTATACTACTGTTCTGTTAGAATAAACAGTTACCAAAATAGAAAGCCCTAAGTAATGTGAAACCTCCTTATCTAATTTTTCTTTCTTCCTTCACCTTCTTCCTGTCATTGAAATATGCTCTTTTCAATATGTACAAATAAATTTATCATTTTCAATAAATTCAAATACCAAGAATAGTCATTTATTTCACATTTTCCAGTGAGAAACCTGACACATAAAATTATTTCTGCCTTTTATATTTGCTCACTTTAAAAATATATTTTAAAATCTCTGAAATGAGGATGCATTCCACACTTATATAAAAGGAAATTTGCTAACAAATTTCTCTCATGCATTTTTCTTAAATAGTTCTTATGAAGATAATGACTGAAATTATTTTGATTACATTCTAATAGTGAAGTAAGATGGTAATTAACATTCATTGGGTGAAAGGAGCTGAATAAATACATGCATCAGAAGAATATTAGATTTCCTAAGTTTAACTGCTAGTTCTGCTTTTTAAAATACAATTTTATTGAGATATATTCACATAATAGAAAACCATCCAATGTTTACAATCAATGGCTCACAATATCATCAAATAGTTGTGCATTCACCATAATTAATTTTTGAATGTTTTCATTACTTCAAAAAAAAAAAAAGAATAAAAATAAAGCAGACTCAGAACATCCCAGACCCCTTATGCTGCCTATTAATTATTTATTTATTGTCTCTGTTTTCTTACCCATCTGGCCATACACTGGATAAAGGGAGCTCAATTACAAGGTATTTGCAATTACACAGTCACACCTTAATTTTTATGTAGTTATACAATCATTTATAGGAACCAAGGCTACTGGTCTGCAGTTCAACAGTTTCAAGTATTTCCTTCTGGCTATTCCAACACACTAAGAGCTGCAAAGGGGTATCTATACAATGCACAAGAATAACCTCCAGAACTGCTTCTCAAAACTGTCTGAAATCTCTCAGCCACTGAAACATTATTTTGTTTCATTTCTCTTCCCCCTTTTGGTCATGAAGGCTTTCTCAATCCTACAATGACAGGGCCAGTCTCATAACTGGGAGTCATATCCCACATTGCCAGGGATACATGCTTCCATTGGAATTATATCCTATGTAGGGGATTGGGTGGTGAGTTTACCTGTGAGTTGGCTTAGAAAAAGAGGCTGCATCTGAGCAACAAAAGAGGTTCTTTGGAGGTGATGCAGAGGCATAATTATAAGTCATTTTAGGTTCTCCTTTGCAAGGATATGTTTCATAAAAGTAAGCCCAATGATTGAGTGCTTGGCCAATTAAATTGGTAGTCACCAGCACTTGCAAGAATATCAGGAATTACCCAGGTGGGGAAGTTTACTATTTCCACATTTTTCCCCAGTCTCTCAAGGGGGCTGTGCCAGTTTGAATGTATTATGTCCCCTAGAAAAAGTCATGTTCTTTGATGAAAACTTGTGGGGCAGACATATTAGTGGGGAATAAGTTGAAATGTTTGGATTAGTTTGTTTCCATGGAAATGAACTGCACCTAAATGTCAGTGATAACCCTAATGAGATAATTTCCATGGAGATGTGGCCCTGACCATCCAGCACTGACCTTGATTAGTTTACTGGAGCACTATATAAGATCAGACAGAAGGAGTGAGCTTGCTACAGTCAAGTGAGACTCTTTGAAGACTGCACAGAAGCTGAGAGAGTAGCTGCAGATTAGAGACTGTTTGAAGACAGCTGTTGAAATTAGACTCTTGCTCCAGAGAAGCTAAGAGAGGACAAATGCACAAAGAGCAACTGAGAGTGAAATTTTTGAAGAGCTATAGCCTAGAGATGAACATTCTGGGAGAAAGCCATTTTGAAACAAGAACTGCAGAGCAGGTGATTGCCACATGCATTCCCAGCTAACAGAGGTTTTCTGGATGCCATTGACCATCTTCCAGTGAAGGTACCCAATTGTTGATGCATTATCTTGGACACTTTATGGCCTTAAGACTGTAACTGTGTAACCAAATAAGCCCCCTTTTATAACAGCCAATCCACTTCTGGTGTTTTGCATTCCAGCAGCATTAGCAAACTAGGACAGATTTTGGTACCAGGAGAAGGGTTCTGCTGAGTTTGCAAATACCAAACATTTTGGGATGGCTTTTTAAATTGATAAGGGGAGGATTCTGGAAGTGTTGTGAGGAGGTCAATAGAAAGGGCCTAAACTTCTTTGAAGAGACTGTGGAGATATGAACTCTAAACATACTTCTGATGAGGGCTTGAGAAGAAATGATTAATGTGTTGTTGCAAACCGGAAGGAAGGAGATCCTTCTTTAAAGTGGCAGAGAATTTGACAAAATTGAGTCTTGCTGTTGGATGGAAGGCAGAATTTGAAAGCAATGACCTGGAATATTCAGCTGATGGGATCTCCAAGCAAAATACAGAAGTAGCCTGGCTTTTACTTGCAGCTTATAGTAAAATGTGAGATGACAGAGATAAGCCAAGAAATGAACTCTTGGTTTCAAAGAAATCAGAAACTGATGACCTGAAAAATTCCAGGCTTCTGGGGGAAGGAACCACAGAAGCTACAGTCCAAGAGGAAGATTTAGCCAAATGTGGAACCCAACCACCATTTCAGTGCAAGCCAGGATTGGAAATGAATTTACCAAGAAAGTGCTTGTGGAAAGTCCTGTTGTCTGACAGCTTTGACCCCTGTGTGCCTCATGCAAAGCCAACAAAATTTTTGCAAGATCTTTATAGACAGAGATGCTGCTGGTCTGGACTGGAGGAGACACACAAGGAACAAATTGAAGGAAAATTTTCTTCAAAGACAGAGCCATGGAGGTTTAGGTCTGGAACCAAGAGGTCTCAGGCTGGGAGAACAGAGTGGCCTGCATGCATGGAAAAGGTGAGATTGCCCCAGAGGTCAAGGGTGGGCCTTCCACCTTGATGTCCTGGAAATGTGCTGTTATCCCAGGCATCAGAATGTGTGGAGCACATTTCCTGGGTATTGGGGAGAGCCTGGCTGCCACCCTACTGCTCTGAAGGGGTTGAGCATGTGCCACAGAGATGGAAGAGAATCTGAGTGCTGCCCCAAAGTTTGAGGAGGCTGAGGCCAAGAAGGTTGTCTTCCCCATGTGTGGATATGTTGGAGCACTCATCCCAGCATTTGGGGAGAAAAGGACTGCCACAGAAGCTTGTGAAAAGGGTTGGACTCCTACTCTCTCAAGCCCCAAGGACACAATGGTATTCTGTTAATGACTCTCAGACTTTAAAATCTAATGGAGTTTTCCCTGCAGGTTTTAGGAACTGTTTTTGTCCTGTTAACCTTGTTTTCCTTTCAGTTTGTCCTTATGGCAATGGAAACATTTACCCTATGTCTGTCTCTCCTTTGTATCTATTGCTACTGAAATGATTTAAGCTTTCATGATATTGTGATGGGAGAATGTATTTTGTATTTGGAAAATGTTTTTCTAGGGTCTAGGGGGAAGAATGTGCCAGTTTGAATGTATTACATCCCACAGAAAAACTGTATTCCTTGATGCAATCTTGTGGGGTAGACATATTAGTGGGGATTAAGTTGGAATGTTTGGATTAGGTTGTTTCCATGGAAATGTGCACCACCCAACTGTGGATGATAACTCTGATGAGATAATTTCCATGAAGACATGGCCTGGCCATGCAGCATGGGCCTGCATTAGTTTACTGGAGAACTGTATAAGCTCAGACGGAAGGAGTGAACTTGCTACAACAAAGAGGAACACTTTGAACAATGCACAGAAGCTGAGAGTGTAGCTGCAGATGAGAGACAGTTTGAAGATGGCCATTTAAAGCAGTCTCTTGCTCCAGGGAAGCTAAGAGAGGACAAATGCCTGAAGAGTAACTGAGAGTGAAAATTTTTGTGGAGCTGCAGCCTAGAGATGAATGTCCTGGGAGAAAGCCAATTTGAAACAAGAACTCTGGAGCAGATACCAGCCACATGCCTTCCCAGCTAACAAAGGTTTTCAGGGCACCATTTGCCATCCTCCAGTGAAGGTACCCACTTGTTGATGCATTACCTTAGACATTTTATGGCCTTAAGACTGTAACTGTGTAACAAAATAAACCCCCTTTTAAAAAAGACAATCTATTTCTGGTGTTTTGCATTCCAGCAGCATTAGCAAACTAGAATGGGGGCTTTGCAAATAATTTTTTTATTCTCTGCCTAATTACTGTGGGATCTACCAGGTCATCATACTAATCTGCACAATCCAAAAAGTTCTCACACCTTATTCAAGGTTCCATGTAGTTATGTTGTTCAAATTAATTGGCCATGCAAGTTAAATTAGAGTGTGCTACAGAAAATATAAATTTTGCACCAAATAAACATCACATCCTTTGGTCTTTCATGAAAGTTGAAGTCTTAAAACACCACCAATATCATCCTTTCTGTTTGGTCTGATTTGCCTTAGTCCTAATCACAACCATTTCATTCATATCCCTGACTTCCATAAGAACAGAAGTCTCAGTTGTCACACAGATACCTGAAGTTACAGGGAATGATGAGATTATATACATAGAGCCCAGAACCTGAGAATTTAAAAGTAACTGTAACACCTCAGGAATAGATGTGACTGATGTAAGAGCTTACACTCTATTAATCTTTACAGTATGCACTCCCCTGATAACCTATGCTCCCTAATACAATTCTCAGAGTTTGCACATATTTAGTCCATTAGTGAGACATATTAGTCTTTTAGTTTCTGGCTTATTTCACTCAACAAACTGTCCTTAAGATTCATTTGTGTAGTTGTATGCCTCACTTCAATCCTTCCAGCAACCACTCAGTATTCCATTGGATTCATACACCAAAATTCACCCTTCCATTCATCAGTTGATGTAACCTTAGGCCCCCTCTATCCATTGCAAATCATGAATACTGGTGCCATAAATACCAGTGTGCAAATTTCCATTTGTGTCCCTGTTTTCACTTCTTCCAACTATGTACTTAGTAATGAGTTTACAGGATCATATGGCAGCCCTATATGTGACCTCCTATGGAACCATCATACTCCCCTCCAAATGGGATGCACCATTCTACATACCTACCAATGGTGAATAGGTACATCCCTCTCCACATTTTCTCCAGGATTTGTAGCTTTCTGTTTATTTTTAAGCAGTTTTGTTTACACACCATAAAATCCATTATAACTAAACAATGTTTCCAGGTATAATCACATCATTTTTCATGTGCCACCACAATCTATATGAGGATATTTCCATTTCTTCTGCAAAGAAAGAAGATGAAAAAATGAATAAAAATTGAAAAAATAAAAAAATAAAATATAAAGGAGAAACAACAATAATACCAAGAACCCCATACCCCTCACTTATATCCCCCTCTTATTGATATTTATCTATTGTATATTACCTTTTCACATTTCATGGAAATGTATTATCATGTTACTGTTTTCTTTAGACACAAATTTGCATTGATTTTATCTTTCCACTTACCATCCCATTTTTACACCTTGCTAAGTTGGCATTCATTTGTTCTTCATATAAAAACTTTCTTATATTTGGACATTTAATCACCATCATTGTCCACTCAAGGTTTCATTAAGTTTTGCATTCCCAGCCTTATCTTCTGGCTCTCCTTCTTATGTCATACATATGCCTTAGCCTTCCTCTTCCAATCCTACTCAAACTCAGCTTTGTTCAGTGTACTTACAATATTATGCTACCATCTACCATTTTGTCTTTTAAATTTTATATATCCTATTGTGATGGTTAGGTTTTTTTTTTTAATCATCATTTTATTGAGATATATTCACATACCACGCAGTCATACAAAACAAATCGTACTTTCGATTGTTTACAGTACGATTACATAGTTGTACATTCATCACCTAAATCAATCCCTGACAGCTTCATTAGCACACACACAAAAATAACAAGAATAATAATTAGAGTGAAAAAGAGCAATTGAAGTAAAAAAGAACACTGGGTACCTTTGTCTGTTTGTTTCCTTCCCCTATTTTTCTACTCATCCATCCATAAACTAGACAAAGTGGAGTGTGGTCCTTATGGCTTTCCCAATCCAATTGTCACCACTCATAAGCTACATTTTTATACAACTGTCTTCGAGATTCATGGGTTCTGGGTTGTAGTTTAATAGTTTCAGGTATCCACCACCAGCTACCCCAATTCTTTAGAACCTAAAAAGGGTTGTCTAAAGTGTGCATAAGAGTGCCCTCCAGAGTGACCTCTCGGCTCGTTTTGGAATCTCTCTGCCACTGAAGCTTATTTCATTTCCTTTCACATCCCCCTTTTGGTCAAGAAGATGTTCTCCGTCCCACGATGCCGGGTCTACATTCCTCCCCCGGAGTCATATTCTACGTTGCCAGGGAGATTCACTCCCCTGGGTTTCTGATCCCACGTAGGGGGGAGGGCAGTGATTTCACCTGTGATGGTTAGGTTTAAGTGTCACCTTGGCCAGGTGATGGTATCCAGGTGTCTGGTCAAGCAAGCACTGTCCTAACCATTACTGCAAGGACATTTCTGCCTGGTTAATAAACCAAAAGGTGAGTTTATTAAATCATCAGACAATTGACTGCAGCTGTGACTGATTATATCAATGTAGGGTATGTCTTCCACAATGAGAGAATTCAATCAGCTGGATTTAATTCAATAAGTTGAAGACTTTTAAGGAAGAGAGAGAGAGGACCCTCACTACTTCTTCAGCTAGCCAGTGAAGCATTTCATGAGGAGTTCATTGGACACCTTCAACAAAGTTGCCAGTTCACTGCCTGAGGTGTTCATTGAACACATTCTTCAGAATTCCCATTTCACTGCCTGAGGATGTCATCAAACACCTTCATTGGAGTTGCCAGTTTGCTGTCAGCCATATATAATTTGGACTTGTGCATACTCACAGTTGCATGAGACACTTTTACAAAATTATTTATTTACAGATATCTCTTGTTGATTCTGTTTCCCTAGAGATCTCTAATAAATACACTTATTTTATTTCTGTTTCTCTCTCTCTTTTTACACTTACTGATAGTCTTCATTTTTATACTCTTTTCCAAACCTCCCTCACCTATCTTTTCCTATCTGCCTGTACTGTTCCCTTTAGTATTTCTTGTAGAGCAGGTATCTTGTTCACAAACTCTCAGAGTCTCTTTTTCTGAAAATATTTTAAACTCTCCCACATTTTTGAGGGACATTTTCCAGAATACAGAATTCTTTATTGACAATTTTCCTCTTTCAGTACCTCAAATATATTGTAGCACTGCCTTCTCACCTCAATGGTTTGTGCTAAGAAATCCTCCCATGTTTTTATCAAACTTACCTTGTATGCCATGGATCATGTTTCTTTTCTGCTTTCATAAATCTCTCATTTTCTTTGATATTTAACAATCTGATTAGTAATTTTTTTGGAATAAGTCTGTTTGGATCTATTCTTTATGGGGAATGCTGCAATTTTTGGATCTGTAATTTTGTGTCTTTCATAAGAGATGGGAACTTCCCTGTGATTATTTTCTCCATCATTCTTTTTGCCCCCTTTCCCTTCTCTTCTCCTTCTGGGCACACATCACACATATATTCATGTACTTAGTGTTGTCATTCAATTGTCTGACATCTTGTTCATATTTTTCCATTCTTTTCCCTATCTATTCTTTTGTTTGTAGGTTTCAGATGTCTTGTACTCTGTTTCACTGATCATTTTTCCTGCCTTTCCAAATCTGCTGCTACATGTCACCATTGCATTTTTCATTTCTTCTGTTGTGTCTTTCATTCCCATAAATTCTTCCAACTGTTTTTTCAAACTTTTGAGTTCTTCTTTATGTTCACCCAATGTCTTTGTTATATCCTTCGTCACTTTTGCTATATCTTCCCTCAACTTGTTGATTTGATTTTTACTTGATTTAGCATGTTTCTTTAACCATTCTTAATTAGTTGTTTCAACTCTTGTATCTCATTTGGAGTGATACTTTATTCCTAAGGCTGAGCCATTTCCTTGTGTTTCCTGGTATGACTCTTCATATTTGCTGGTGTCTAGGAATCTGATTTCCATGATTTGTTTATTCTGGAGGTCATTTTTTTACATAAGTTTTCCTTACTGGATGGCTTTGTTCATTATTAGTTCCTTGACATTCAGTCAGCATAACTTCTCTTTAACTGATAAGAATTTTACAGCTCTTCATATTCAGTTTCCTGCCCTGCCTATATGGAAATTTTTGTTTTTTGAGGAGTGTCTACCAAGATATTATTGACCTCAAATATATTTTCTCAGACTAGACAGGCCCAGGCCTCAGGAGGAAGGTATAATCAGTATCAAGAGTCTCTGAGGATGAGACCCAGCAGTTTTTCAGACTTTCTTGTAAGTCCTCTAGAGTCTGTGCTTTTCCTATCCTGCTCAGCAGATATGGCTTGCCACCCTACATCTCCCTACTAGTATAAAGAGGTGTGGTGTAGATCCTGTTCCTGCCAGGGTTATCATTGAGACTGATGGTGAGTCAGAATCCAAGCTTAAGCTTTTCATGTGTTTTCCTATTCCCTAGGGTCTGAATTCTCTAATGGAGGGCCACTACATGAGCTGGGCCATGCACCCCCCTTTTCTTGGGGAAGATACTCCATTTAGGGAATTATCTCCTTGACTTGACTCATTACTTTTTCCTTCAGTACTATTTTATCTTCACCCTTGCTTGGGTCCCAGCTGACAAATTAAAATGTGTGAGGCTTGCTCTACTTAGTTACTTAGAATACTTTAAAAGAAGAGAGAAGTAGATAAAAGAAATCAGAAGATGGCAGAGTGGAAATGTGTAGAATTTAGTCTCTACTCTAGAGAAACTGGCAATTACCCAGGGACTAAAAGAAACAGTGTTTTGGGGGTCTCCAGTGACCAGTCATACATCATACACATGTTTGGAAAGGGTAGAAAGGCTGAGATCACAGCAAAATTTGTACACTCCCATGACCACAGGTTTGGTGCCCCTCCCTTCATAGACCCCATGGATTTTCTTTCAGCTGGCTCCCTGAAAGGAAAAGACAACAAAAATCTGCTGGGAGCAAGAAGGGAGTTAAACCCAGCCTCAGTTGCAGAATTAATTTAAAAATTAATTAATTAACTTTTGGAGCTGGGGCTGCTAGAGAAGGGCTGGGCTCCAGAAGAGGGGGCACAAAAAAGCAGGCACCCATTCCCTGGCTCCAATAATGTTTGGTATTTTTGTTTTGTTTTTTGTCCCTTCTCCTTTCTCACTCTCTGACTCCTTATCTTTTTACACTTCAATAGACCCCTGGCAAGGGTGGAATTAAAGTTGTTGGAGAGTAATCATCCAGATAATAGCCCAAAGCACATCTTTAAATATTCTATTCTGACACTGACAAAGCTTACAGAATTGGGAAAGGCTTTAAAAGGGACTTCTTTTTTCTTTTTTCTTTTCTTTCTTTTCTTTCCTTTTCATTTAAAAGTAACATATCTGGCTCAAAAACTTAAAGTAACATATGTAGGTATTTTCTATCAGACAGCTCAAGTTGAATGTCCAGGCTAGTCTTGGAGGAAGACATAGTACCTAGAACTTCTTTGAATTCCAGATTCACTTCTGAAGAAAGTCTCCATTGTTTTCTTTAATTGGCAAGTCAGGCTGAACAAGGAATTAAGCTGGAGTTGCCACAAAGTAGAGAAGGGAGAAGAGAAGAGTGTCCCTGGGACACAGCTGGAGTTCCTAGGATTCAGAGTAGAGAGAGGTCCAGCTCAAATGACTGCCCTCTTTCTGGGAATGTAGACCCCAGGGGCTAGAATTCAGAAACCAGCTTCAGTCAGCCATGCCCCTGACATGATCAAAGTCACTGGGAGAACTAAAGTCACCACACCTCCTTACATTGGTGGGGAACTGTGGGCTGGCAAGTGCTGCATGCTGGTCAAGATAGAAAAAGCAACAAGCCTACAGGACTCACAGGAGGGTCTCATTCTCACAGAAACTCCTATAGCTTCCTCCTGAGACATGAGCCTTTCCAGAGTGAGAAAACCTGACTGCAGTTGACCATATCTGAGGAGAAACCCTCACAAAAAGGCTCCATAGGGGCAGGGCAAGAAACAGTAAAAAAAAGATATGAAAAATTCTGATTAACTAAATAGAAGCTAGGTTAGAGGTCTAGAATAAGTTGAACTGAACATCAAAGGTTAGAGAACAAATAAAAATAACAATAAAACCCTAGGCAAAAGAGTGAAAGTGAGCTCCAGAATAAATTAATCAAGAAAATCCAATGCCTAGAGAACATAAGATAATGCGTCATACTAGGAAACATGAAAATATGGACCAGCCAAAGGAACATACTAAAAGTTCTATGAAGATACAGCAGTTGAGGCAAATAATGCTAAAGCAATTCAAAGAACAGAGGAAAGAACTGAATAATATGTTAAAACAAATGTCCTAAATCAATTCAGTGTGATGAGGAAAGATACAGCAAAAGGGATAAAGGATATAAGGAAGACACTGGATGATCATAAAGAAGAATTTGTAAACTTGAAAAAACAAATGGCAGAACTTATGATTATGAAGAGCACAGTGGAGGAGATGAAAAACACAATGGAGGGATACAACAGTAGATTTGAACAGGCAGAGGTAAGGATCAGTGATCTGAAAGATGAGACATTTGAATGCATACACAAAAAATGAACAGATGGTGAAAACAATGTAAAAATAGGAGCAGGGTATTAGGGAATGGAGTGACAACATGACAACATGAAGCACATAAATATATGTGTTATGAGTATCCCAGAAGGAGAAGAGAGGGGAAAAGAGGCAGAAAGAATAATAGAAGAAATAATCACTGAAAATTTCCCAATGCTAATGAAAAACATAAAAATACAGACCCAAGAAATACAGTGTACCCCAAACAGAATAGATCCCAATAGACCTACTCTAAGATGCTTACTGATCAGATTGTCCAATGACAAAGAGAAAGAGAGAATTCTAGAAGTAGCAAGAGAAAACAATCCATCAAATACAAGGGAAAATTGAGATTATGCATTCATTTCTCCACAGAAACCATGGAGGTGAGAAGAGAGTCATATGACATATTTAAGATACTGAAAGAGAAAAACTGTCAACCAGGAATTCCATATCTGGCAAAATTGTCTTTCAAAAATGATGGAGAGATTAAAGTGTTTTCAAACAGACACTGTGTGAGTTTGTGAATAAGAGACTGGTGCTACAAGAAATAATAAAGGGAGAACTACAGGATGATAGTGAAAGACAGGAAAGAGAGGTTTGGAGAAGAGTGTAGAAATGAAGATTACCAGGAAGAGTAAAAGAAGAGAGAGAGAGAAAAATAAGACATGACACAAAATATAAAAGACAAAATGGTAAAAGAAAGCACTGCCCTTAGAGTAATAACACTAAATGTTAATGGATTAAACTCTCCAATAAAAGACACAGACTGGAAGAATGGATTAAAAAACAGGACCCAACTATATGTTGTCTACAGGAAACTTACTTTAGGCACAAGGAAAAAATAGGTTAAAAGTGAGAAGTTGGAAAAAGATATTTCATGCAAACAGCAACCAGCAAAAAGCAGGAGTAGCTATATTAATAACAGACAAATTATACTTCAAAAGTAAAACAATTAAAAGAGATGAAGTAGGACATTGTATTAATACAAGGGCCAATTCATCAAGAAAACATAACAATCATTAATATTTATGCACCCAGAGTGCTTCAAAATTCATGAGGCAAAAACTGAGAATACTGAAAGGAAAAGTAGGTATTTCTACAGTAACAGTTGGAAATTTCAATACACCACTCCTGTCAATGGATAGAACATCTAGAGAGAGGATCAATAAAGAAATGGAGATCTTTAATTGTATGATAAATGTAGACTGACACACATTTAGAGAACACTACACCTCAAAAGAGCAGGATACACTTTTTCTCAAGTGCTCATAGAAGATTCTGTAGGCTAGGCCACAGTTTGTGTCAAAAAGCAAGTCCCAAGAAATTTAATAATATTGATATTATACAAAAAACTTTCTCAGACCATAATGGAATGAAGTTGGAAATAGGCAGAAGGTTGTAAAATTCACAAATATATGGAGGCTAAAAAACACCCTCTTAGAAAACCAAAGGAAGAAATTATAAGAGAAATTAGTAAATGCCTCAAGGCAAATGACAATGAAAACACGTGTCAAAACTTATGGGATACAGCAAAGGCTGTGCTGAGAAGGAAATTTATTTCCCTAAATTCCAGTATTAAAAGGGAAGGAAGAGTGAATATTGAGAAATTATCTGTTCACCTGGAGGAGCTGGAGAGAGAACAGCAAGCTAACCCCAAAGCAAACATAAGGAAAGAAATAGTAAAGATTACAGCAGAAATAAATGAAATTGAGAACAGGAAAACAATAGAGAGAATCAACAAAAGCAGAAGTTTGTTCTTTGAGAAAATCAATAAAATTGGTGGAACCCTGGCTAGGCCAAAAATAAAAAAGAGTGGATGCAAATAAATACAATCAGAAATGGAATGTAGCTATAACTACTGACCCTGCATAGATAAAGAAGAAAATGAGAAATACTGTCAGCATTTATATGCTAATAAACTAAACAACTCAGATGATATGAACAACTTCCTAGAAAAGCAAAAACAGCCAAAATTGACTCAAGAAGAAATAGATGACCTCAACAAACCAATCACAAGTAAAGGGATAGAATCAGTCATCAAAAAACTCTTCAGAAAGAAAAACCCAGGGCCCAACAGTTTTACATGTAAATTCTAACATGCATTCAAGAAAGAATTAGTACCTATCATGCTCAAACTCTTCAAAAAAATTGAAGAGGAGCAAAACCTAGTTAACTCATTCTATGAAGCCAACATCACCTTAATTCCAAAATCAGACAAAGATACTACAAAACAAAGAAAATTATACACCAATCTATTTAATGAATATAGGTGCAAAAATACTCAAGAAAATAGTCACAAATCAAATCCAGCAGCACATTAAAAGAATTATACACCATGAGCAGGTGGGAATTATTGCAGGTATAAAAGGCTAATTCAACACAAGAAAATAAATTAATGTAATACCCCACATTAATAAAACTGTGGAAAAAAACACACAATCATCTCTATTGATGCAGAAAAGTCATTTGACAAAATTCAACATCCTTTCTTGATGAAAGCACTTCAAAGGATATAAATAGAATGAAACTTTCTCAATATGGTAAAGGAAATATATGAAAGTCCCACAGCTAACATCATACTCAATGGGGAAAGACTGAAAGCTTTCCCTGTAAGATAAGGAACATGACAAGGTTGGCTGCTGTCACCACTGTTATTGAACATTATGCTGGAAGCTCTAGCTAGAGCAATTAGGCAATTAGGCAAGGAAAAACAAAACAAAACAAAACAAAACAAAAGTTATCCAAATTGGAGAGGAAGAAGTAAAACTTTCACTATTTGCAGATCACATGATTCTATAGGTAGAAAATCCAGAAAAATCTACAGCAAAGTTACTAGAACTATTCAGTGAATACAGCAAAGTGACAGGCTACAAGATCAACATGAAAACATCTGCAGAGTTCCTATATGCAATTAATGTACAACAGGATGAAATCAAGAAAAAATTCTATTTATAATATCAACAAAGAAACAACAGTTGAGGAATAAACTTAACCAAGGTGACAAAAGGCTTTGTATAGAAAGTACAAGAAATGGCTAAAAGAAATCAAAAGGGACCTCAAAAATGGAAGAATTTACCATGATCATGGATTGGAAGCCTAAATATAGTTAAGATGGCAATTTTACCTAAACTGATTTATAGATGCAATGCAATACCAACTAAAATCCCAACAACTTACTCTGCAGAAGTAGAAAAATCAATAACCAAACTTTTTTGATGGTAAGGTGCCCCAGAGCCAAAAATACCTTGAGAAAAAGGAATTAATTGGTAGGTCTCACAATACCTGGCTAAACATGTTACAAAGCTATCATGGTCAAAACAGCATGGTATTGGCATAAGGATATATATACTGGCCAATGGAATTGAATTGAGTGTTCAGAAATAGATCCTTGCATCTACAATTGATCTTTCATAAGGCTGTCAAGCCAAAGCAACTGGATCAGAGCATCCTCTTCAATAAATAGTGTTTGTAGAACTGGGTATTCATTTCCAAAAGAATAAAAGAGGATTTTTATCTCACACTGTATAAAAGATTAATTCAAAATGGATCAAAGACCTAAACATTAGTGCTAAGAACATAAGACTCTTAGAAGAAAATATAGGGCAATATCTTAAAGATCATGTGATAAGAGGTGGTTTCCTAGAACTCACACCCAAAACACAAGCAACAAAAGAACAAATAGACAAATGGGATCTCCTCAAAATTAAACACCTTTGTACATCAAAGCTCATCAGAAAAATAAAAATGCAGCCTACACACTTGGAGATGATATTTGGAAACCACATAGCAGAAAAGGATTTAATATCCTGAATATATAAAAGGTTCCTACAACTCAACAATGGAAAAATGAACAAACAAATTATAAATTGGCAAAAGACCTGGACAGACACTGTTCTGAAGAGCAAATACAAATGGCTGAAAAGCATATGAAAAAATGCTGAACTTCACTGGCTATTAGGGAAATGCAATCCATACCACAATGAGATATCTCACAACTAACAGAATGGCCATTACCCAAAAAATAGGAAATTACAAGTGCTGGAGAGGATGTGGAGAAAGAGACACACTTATTCATTGCTGGTGGGAATATAAAATGTTGTAACAGCTCTGGAAGGCAGTGTGTGGGTTGCTTAGGAAGCTAAGTATAGATTTGCCATATGACCCAGCTATTCCATTGCTAGGTATATACTCTGAGGAACTGAAAGTTAAGACATGAACACATTAGTAAACCAATGTTTATTGCAGCATTATTCATGATTGCCAAGGATTGTAATAGCCCAACTATCCATCAAAAAACAAGTGGATAAATAAACTGTGAAATCTACACTTGATGGAATATTATAAAGCTGTAAGATAGAACAAAGACATGGAAAATATAGTGTGGCTGAACCTTGAGGAAATTATTTTGAGTGAAGTTAACCAGAAAGAGAATGACAAATACTGTCTGGACTCACTAATCAGGTCATGATTCAATGGGTTTGGGCTTCTTTGAAGCAACCTTCCACTCAATTAAGAATAAAGGGACAGACAATAGTTTAAAAGTAAAGAACACTCAAGACAAGAATTCACTTTAACAGATTTTTTAGTAAAAGGAGGACTTAAGTTAAAAGGAACAAATGTACAATGTAATAATTAATTGATACATTACCAAACCTGGGAGCCCCCACTAATCCAGGGGCAGCTGGACATGAGATCAGAGAGCTACCACTTGTCTCAGTCAAAGAAAATTTATAGTCCTTGATTTAGAATAAATTTACTTAAGTCATATCCTATTTTTACTGTAAATGATGCTTCATGAACACAAATGTCTCACGAAGCAAAGCATCTCAAATCATGAGATTTTCAAGATCAATGAATGGTATCCACATTAACAGAGAGAGCCTTGAATGCCCATAAAACTCTACTGATAAAATTGTTACTAATAAGCTATGATTTCTTTGAGCAATATAACATAATTTTTTAACAAAATTAGAAATATTACTATTACTTGTCTCTAACTTGTTAACATAGTTTTTCTTATTTTATTCTATTGATTAGTTTAGCCATTACATCATACTGATAAACATATAATTGACTAGAACTGTATTCAACCTTGCTACATTATTTATGAGTTTTCTATGATTGAAGTAACAGGGCAGACCATCCTGTTTTCACAGAGGACTAGGTGATTACATGTTATCTATATCTAAGATGGTTGAGAGGGCCTTTCTGCTTTCTTGAAAATATTCAGTTCTTTTAACTGTTTAGCTTCTCCTTCAGCATAATCTTCTAATATGGGACTGGTAGGATATGATTTATCTATCCCAATTTTTATACTAAGGCCTTTCTACTTTTTATCATTTAGAAATTTTACTTGAGTGTTTTTAGGTAAAAGTTCTATTAAATATTCTTTTAAATCAGAAGGAATAACTGTCTTTTTTATTATTAGAACACAAAATATGGGAGCAGCATAGAGAGAAGGAGTCAGCATCTTCATTATTAGATTCCTCAGTAGAGATATCCTGTGAAAGAAGGCAAAGTGACAGTAACAAAGTAAAGCAGTGGGAAAGAGAGGGAGGGGGAGATGTCAGGGGGGAGTAGGGCAAGATGGTGTAGGACTTTCTACTGTCTAAACCTCAGTAGAGAGTATATAGAATTTAACCCTTTTTCCTTATAGGAAATGCCCTTGACCACTTGAAGGTCCTCAGCCCACACTTTCCCAGCACTCAGTAAAGCCTAGGACACTCTGACATACATATACCTATATATAGTGAAAAATATATTTTAATACAAAAATTTTGAAGGTTAGAATTTAGAAAGTTATCTACAGTGGCATTTACAATCAACTTATACCCTTAGTTACATGGGTAAGTATGTACATGGAAAAATATTGAGAACTACAGCTGTTCCTTTCCAAAATGCAAATTATAACTGTGTTGAAAAAGAGTGATAGTTAATACTGCTAAGTCATAAATTAATATGATTAAATTAGATTGACATATTTTCCTGGGGATAAAAAAAATGCTGTTTAAATCAAGACAGAAGAGGCAGCAAGTGTGTGCAGTCCCCACTTCTCTCATTTTCTACACTGTTACTTCCTCACTTCACTGACCTGCACTTGAAGCAAAATCTGTACTGGAATTCTGGGAATTTTCATACACACTGTCTTCTACTTCAAGACATTGTTTTGGGTCTGCTATTTTGAGTCCATAGTAGATGGTTTAACTCTGGGGTGGAATCTAGCAAGTGGGATGCCTGAATAGTACATTTTCCCTGTGTGGTTTTAGTGAAGCCATCTGCAGTATAAATTTTTTTGGTTTGACTGAAGTCCTCTTTTTGACTGAGGATGTAGATGAGATTAATGAAAGCTGCTACATTAAAATCAACTGAATGATTCTGAAGGCACTTTGTACAGAAGACTTAGATGACAGTTTTAATGACCTGAGCCAATAAAATCATCCCCCACTTTCTTTAGGGTTAAAGCATCAAACAACAAATTTTGAATGGTCTTAGCATTTCCATTTGAGAAAATGAGGATTATGTGACTGTGACACTGTTGGCCTCAGTTACCTCTTATTTTATTGTAAATCCTGGCTCAGAAATCCAAACCTTAATTGGCATTTTGCTTTTGGAAAACTATAATCAATTTTGACAATTTCTACAAATAAATAATGGAGAAAAATGCACATGATCTGTGCCAGTTTGAATATATTGTGTCCCCCAAATACCATTATCTTTGATGTAATCTAGTATGCACAGACATTATCAGTGTTGATTAGATTGTAATTCTTTGAGTGTTTCTTTGGGATGTGCCCCACCCAACTGTGGGTGATGACTCTAACTGGATAATTTCCATGGAGTGTTGGCCCACCCATTGGGTGGGCCTTGATCAGTGGAGCCATATAAATGAGCTGACAGGCAGAGGGAGCTCAGTGCAGCTGTGAGTGATGTTTTGAAGAGGAGCTACAGCCACAAGGGACACTTTGAAGAATGCACTGGAACTGAGAGAGGAGCTTCAGCTTACAGAGACATTTTGGAGATGGCCATTGAGAGCAGACTCTTGCTCTGGAGAAGCTAAGAGAGGACAAACACCCCAAGTGCAACTAAGAGTGACATTTTTGAGAAACTACAGCCTCAAGAGGAACGGCCTGGGAGAAAGCCATTTTGAAACACAACCTAAGAGCAAGCAGATGCCAGCCACATGCCTTCCCAGCTAACAGAGGTTTACTGGACACCATTGGCCTTTCTTCAGTGAAGGTACCCAATTGTTGAAGGACACTTTATGGCCCTAAGACTGTAACTGTGTAACCAAATAAACCCCCTTTTATAAAAGCCAATCCATCTCTGGTGTTTTGCATTCTGGCAGCATTAGCAGACTAGACCATCACCTAATGTCCTAATGATTTCACCTAGAAAGTACAGTCTTTGCAAGGGAAGATACACCTACAGAATGAAATATTTAACTTCAAAATATGTTTCACTCTTTTCTACCTCCTTTACTATGTCAAGTGACTAGTAATAAAAATGTCATCAGCTTAATGGTTAGTAGGGGAAAAACATTTCAATTTAAGACTTTCTTATAGTGAAATAAAGGTAAGTGCTAGGTTTAGGACCTGACCCCTCAACCCACCCCCTCCCTTAGGAATTTTGTAATGAAGCCACTGGCCTCACTCCACCCTAGAAACCCTGCCGATCTAAAAATCCACTGTCCCCACACTTAGGAATCCTGACTATTAAAATTTTAAACTTTCCGACTTCCCAGCCCTGCTTTCAAACAAGTCAATGGAAACTTGTCAGTTACCTCATTCCCCAAAAGTAGCCACTGAGGAACTGCCATACCTAGACCTGCTGGCCTCCCCTTCCCTGGACAAAGAACTTCCTTCCAACCATCCTTTATGAGCCCTAATGTTCCCTTGGCTTGGGGCTGTTGCCATTTTCTTAGGCTTCAGACTGCCTGTGCACAGTTGGGTAATAAAACTCCTTTTGTTTGAGTTTTTTGTCTCTTCTCTTCTCAATTGAAAACCTAACATATATTGGCACTGAAACCCAGGATAGAGAAAAGAGACAAAATCTCTATCAGATGGTTGGAACCCACTTGCCTGACTTCAACACCCACCACCAGCAAATGCCCTCAGGGTAAGGAGAAAGGACCCTCTCTCTCTCTCCGGCACTCTCTTTCTGTGTTGTCCAGGACAACATTCATTCACAGTAATCCTAGTGCTAGGTGGGAACTGCTTCTGTGAGGTCCAGGATGCTAGGGCTGAGTAGTTCAGTGGGATGCCTCCATCCAAACCCTATCACTGCACTGGAGGTTTGGAACTCTCAAGGGAGGATGCCCTCTAGATTGTTCTTAAGCTTGAGAGCTGGAATTTCTCCTTACCTTATAAACCTCAAAGCAGGATAAATCTAAAACCTAACAAGCTTTGTGCTCTAATTAATATTGGTTGTTGTGTGTATGGGCCTAATAATTCACAAAATGAAACCCTTGCCCTTAATCATATGCAAAATCACAAAGTATTAATCATTTATCTGATAATTCTTTGTTTCAATAGTAACACTCACTGACTTGGCTATAGTGCCACTTATTAACAGAGTTGCTGTCCATATGCACAAGTCACTTGTACTGTTTTCTTTATTATATTGTTGCTATAAATTATAAATGCAAACGGTTGTATGGTGGTAAATTCTGGCAGCCCCTGACTTGAGCAAAATAGGCCTGCAGAACCTTAGCACACAGCATTCTGTGTGACCTACACAGCTAATGCTTAACCTGTCATCTTTGTAAGTCAGTAAAGAGATAGTAAATTAACCTTAAAATGTAACTTTAAGATGTGAAACAGGAAGTAAGCATGAACTGAAAATCTCTTGGTCTAAGAAAAGAGCAAGATGATATAAATGTACCCCAGACCACCTGTCATCAAATATTAATCTATTTCACCTAATTCCTGGCCCCCAAATGTTATCACTCTTGAGGTTATCTACAAAGCCCCATCCTATAATTTTCCTCTCCTTCCTGCATCACTCCCATGTCACAGAACCTGTTCCCACATCTATACTCTTCCACCCTTAGGAATGTCTTTGTCTTAAACCCTTATAATCTATCTTTACATGACTTCTTACCCTCTGTATCAAATATTGCAACACTGCTCCAACACAATATGCCAATTAAATCTTTTTTCTGTAAAAAAAATGGGCAATAGTCTGAAATTCCATATGTCCAACTTTTATAATCCTGTATCAGGACAGGACCATGAGGTGAGCTTATAAAGTATGTTATCTTAAAGGTAAAATAAGAAATAAAACTTTTGTGTCAGATACTCAAACCTCCACAACTTAAAGCATCAAAAAGTCTCAAGAATACAAATCTAAATCTAGCCTCTGAGCCAACCAGGTTATAACAAATGGCAACATGAGAAATAAAAGGATGCACATCCCTTTTCTATGACAGACCTAGCACAGTGTAAAAGACAATTGGAAAAATTTTCTGAAAACCCCTCTAAATATATGGAGGAAGTCAAAACCTAGTTTTAACTTATGGGTTTTCTTGGGGAAGCTTCAAGTTATTCTTTCCTCCTGTTGCACTCCTGAGAAAAAGCAGAGGATCTGAGCAGAAACCCAAGGACACGCAAATATACTGTAAGAGAAACAGTCCACATGGTATAGTGCTGGGATTGAAGCTCTCCCTAGCACAAACCCTGTGTAGAACTATCAGAGGGGACAATAAAACCTGAAAGCAAAGAATCATATAATTACTTGCCTATTAGAAAGTAAAAACAAGTCATGTTAAAAACTTACTTTATAGGACAGTAAGCCTTGGGACCTCAAAAACATATGAATGACCTTATAAATACAGCTTTTCTGTCTTTAATAATCAGGACCAGACTACAGATGAGGAAGAAGCAAGATGGGACTCAATAAGGCAAGGCTCATAGCTTTAGCTATAAATGGTAATTAGCTATCTTAAGGTCACTTGGGGACAGAAGACACCTGACATCTGTCATCAAGACAGATAGGGCATTGGAAATGAGTCCCCCTAAGGATGAAAAGAGCCCTGAGAACAGAAAGCCAAAACACTGGGCCAGAAAGTGTATTGAGCCCCCAATGGTGAGTGAGGCCTCTCCAAAATCCCTGTTGGTTGTCCATAACCAGATCTAAAGGGGCCCAGGGCAAATGGTTCCCTGGATCTCACCAAAGAACATTGAGATCACAGAAACCTGGGTGTCTCTTGAAATGGAAAGTAAGACCATTAATATTTTAAATTAATATGGGAGCCACCTATTCTGTCTTATCCTCTCCTTCTGGCCCTCTCTCCTCTAAAACCTGTCCCATAGAGGGATCAGATAAAAATATCAAGCTCAAGCCTTTACCCTACCTCTCCCTTGCCAAATTGGGAAAAATCTGTATTTTGCTTAATAATTGAAGTTTAAAAGGGAATATAGACATCATAAAATGAGCTAAAGAAAATGCAGCTAACAACACATTCTAACTTAGCTCTCTGATACCCTACTTCTCATCTTCTCTGTGTTCATTCTGGGACCTTATTTCTTACAACTTCTAACCAGGTTTATTTGGAGAACTCTTCCAGCGATGACAAACAAGGTTATTCCTCCAATGAAAACAACCTTACCAGCTACTACCTCACTATGAACCATGGGGACAACTCTAGGCCCCCTATCAGCCAGAAGCAGATACAGAAGCACTGGTCTGCATTCTACAGCATCCCTAGAAAAATAAAAGGAAAAGCCTGGAATGTTAAGTTCTGGTCCTGGGCCCTCACCCCACCCCCACACTTAGGAATTGTGTGATAAGTCCACTGCCCCTCACCCTGCCCTAGGAACCCTGCAGGTCTGCAATCAGCCACTGCCCCACCCTAGGAAACCTATGGGTCTGCATTAAGCCATGATGCCCACCCTTAGGAATCCTGAATGTTAAAATTTTAAACTTTCCTCTTTCCCAGCCCCCACTTTCAAACCAGTCAATGGAAACTTGCCAGTTATCCCATTTCCCAAAAGTAGCAACCGAGAAACTGTCATACCTAGACCTGCCAGCCTCCCCTTCTGTGGACAAAGAACTTCCCACCAACCATCCTTTATAAGCCCTACTATTCCCTTGACTTGGGGCTGTCACCATTTTCTTAGGTTTCAGCCTGTCTGCACATGGCCAGACAATTAAACTCCTTTTGATTGAGTTTCCTTCTCTTCTCTTCTTGATTGAAAAACCTAACAGAGATTGTATTGGAGATTTTCTAAAGGAAAGTGTATGGTTTCCTTTTTGATAAGTTGAATATGTTTGTTAAGAATCACTTTAACAATAGTATATGACAACACCAGTCTGAGCCCTTCCAAATTAATTAACTTAATTTTCACAGTAACCACAACTGGTTAGGTGGTTATTAATTTCATTGTACAGGTGAGAAAGTTGAGGCACTGGGATATTGAGGAGCTTGACCAAAGTCACCTCCTAGTTAGAAGAGAACCAGGATAGAGAGAATTGTAGAAATAACTCATTGAGGACTACTATGGATCTGAGAGTGGAGAGAGGCTTTCTGTGCTTGGAATTCTGGAAACCAGATTTATAAATGTGGCTCCAGATGCTAAGAGAACTCAGGGAGAGAATGTAGAATTAGAGCAAAGGGTTCCACACAGATCCAGGAAGGGGGACATGAAGGGAAAGGAGGTTTGCTTGAAGAATATATGGAGTTCTGTAAAGGTGGCATGAGGGACCTTGGTAAACTCAACCTCCCCAGCAATGAAAATATAGGCTAAACACTTGAAATCAGCCATTTCAGAACTCTGGCAATTAACCAAAGCTATAAAATGAACAGAAAATTGTCTATGCACAGCCACTGAACCTCAGTAAGACTGTGGGGTCTGTGACATTTTAGCTTGGAGCTGTCCTCATCAACCCTCTTCCCCTGTGTAGTGGCCTTGTAGTCAGAAGCCAGTAGAATTTCAGAAAATGGGGAGATCTGAGCACTTTTGGAGCTTCTTTTCTTTGGGATAGGGTCTCTCTGTTACAGATTTTTATTTAAATTCAGTTTTATTGAGATATATTCACATACCATACAATCATCCATGGTGTACAATCAACTGTTCACAGTACCATCATATAGTTGTGAATTCATCACCCCAATCTATTTTTGAACATTTTCCTTATACCAGAAAGACACAGAATAAGAATAAAAAATAAAAATGAAAAAGAACACCCAAGTCATCCCCCACCCCATCCTATTTTTCATTTAGTTTTTGTCCCCATTTTTCTATTCATCCATCCATACACTGGATAAAGAGAGTGCAATCCACAAGGCTTTCAGAATCACACTATTTCCCCTTGTAATCTACATTGTTATACAATCTTCTTCAAGAGACAAGCCTATGGGGTTGTAGTTTGGTAGTTTCAGGTATTTAGTTCTAGCTATTCCAATAAATTAAAACCTAAAATATGTTATCTATTAGTGCATCAGAGTGTCCACCAGGGTGACCTCTCAACTCCATTTGAAATCTCTCAGCCAATGAAGCTTTATTTTGTTTCATTTCACATCCCCCTTTTGGTTAAGAATGCATTCTCAATCCCATGTTGACAGGTCCAGATTCATCCCTGGGAGTCATATCCTGCATTGCCAGAGAGATTTTCACACCTGGGAGTCAGCTCTCATGTAGGGACTGGGTAGTGATATCACCTGCCAAGTTGGCTTAGAGAAAGAGGGGCACATCTAAGCAACAAAGAGACACTCAGGGGGAGACTTTTAGGCACAATTATGAGCAGGTTTAGCCTCTCCTTTGCAGTTAACAAGCTTCATAGGGGCAAGCCCCAAGACACAGGGCTCAGCACATCAAGCCATCAGTCCCCAATGTTTGTGAGAACATCAGCAACAATTCAGGTGAGGAAGTCCAACACCTTGGAGATTCTTTTAAAGCACCATCCCTGGAGGACAATTGCAAATATTTTGATTTGCAATCCCCTGGGAAATCTCTATTCTGAGTGTGGTGGCTCTTTGGTTTGACTCAAAACTCAGCTAAGCCCCTGGGGCAGGGAAGGGAGGAAGCCATAGAAAGCTGCAGGCAGCATCTCTGAGAAACCACTAAGGCTGTGAATTTAGCTGTGGAAAACAAGAGTCTGGCTGGAGATTCAAAGGGAAACCCGGGAGAACTAGGAAACTGAAAATTTTTGATATATTCCTGGGGATCTAAAAATCTGTGTATGCACAAGGGTGGGACACTCCCAGGAGAGAGCTGGGAATGTAGAAGGACCCCAGGTCACTTACCTCAAGTTGACCATGGGGATCTGTTCAAGCAGGAAGTGAAAGCTTCAGATGTCTTGAAAACAGCCTGGAGTTTGAAGGCTTATCTTATACATGGATCCTCAGCAAAGGGTGGAAGACATATATGCACAGCATTTAAAGAAATACCCTGACCAATCTTTAACTGACCCCTAAGTTATACACTCCCAGGTGTGACCATTAAGAAGCCAGGTTTAAAATTAAAAGAGAAACTGTAGGAAAAGAATATGCTAGCTGAGAATTCAGGGGCAACATACTGCAGGAAATATGGGATTTTTAAAATTAAATCACTAAGCACATATGCAGCAACAACAAAAATCGATCACCAGCCACAAATTTTGGGGTTTGTAGGCAGTGAAAGAATCTGATACCAGGGTTGTCACAATACATTATCTAAAACATCTAGTTTTCAACAAAAAAAATTATGAGGCATCTGGAACTATGCCCCAAACTCATGACAAAGAAGCAGCCAACAGATAAAAAGCTCTGTGGTTTCTGGTAAGAAGCTGGCTGTGAATCTTATTGAGGATTTTTGTCATGCTAAGTTGTTTTCCTCTTGCTGTTTTAAGATTTTTTCTTTGCTTTTACTTCATCAATTGACCATTGTGGTAGACTGAATTATGCCCCCATAGTGCATGTTCTTAACCTTAACCTGCATTCCAATGGGTGTAAAAATGTTACTGAAAGGAGTGGCCCAACTGGTTTAGGGTGAACCAGAATCTTTATTACTGGATGCCTCATAAAGTGATATCAGAGAAGACCACATGGGAACCATAAGCATAAACCATAAGGACAGACACCAGGAAGGAGAGAGCACCAAGTATTTGAGATGCACATAAAGGAGCACAAGGATTGTGGTGAGCTAGCCCCAGAGAGCCACAGACTCCAAGGAGGGAGCATAGCCTTGACAGTGTCTTGATTTTGGACTTCTAGCCTCTGTCAAAACCAATATCATGGGATTTTCTAATATGATTTTAATTTTTTTAAATTGTTTACTGCAGTGCCAGATTTATTAACATAAAAGTTCATGTATCAGGGTGCAAGTGTCTGCTTGTTGGAGAGTCAGAATATCTAGAAACTGTCCATTTTGTAAAACTGTGGCTTCCAGGCCATTTACTTCATCTTGGAGGGTGTGAAGAGTTTTTAGGGCAGTCTTAAAGCTCTGTTCCATAATCTTTGGTATATTTATAATTGCTCATTCCAGATCATACATCTCAAGGAAGGAATGACAGTGTGCATGAAAGAACAAAATCCCACATCATAGTATGTTAAGTTGTTGGAGGTATTATTCCTCTTTGTTGGGCTGAGGCTCATACAAAGAAGCCTAAATGAACAGTTTGGGTAGCATTTAGAGTAAACAATTTAGTCACAGTCAACGCAAGATATCCTATTTCATAACTTTTCGAGAAATCATGGGGAAATGCTTTATGTATTCTTTTCCCACAGAAAATAAACATTGTAATGAGTAACTTTGTGGGTACAGTAAAGCACTACCTCAAATGATAATGTATTTGCCAGACCAATAAATTTGGGATTTAGTTAAATTAGAAGAACAAACAATATTTCTGGTAAGGAGCCAAAAAAGAGCCAAGCAAATCCAGTCATTTTGTGGGTAGAATTTCCTCTCAACTTTGTTCAGAATATTGATCACCCCAAAGTACTGTACACTTATTAGTAGTATATAAGGAAATAACTGACATGTTTTCATAGTCAAATAAATTGTAAGTAAATTTTGAAAATTTTTGTAATTCTATCTGTGGAAGTTGAATTAATGATGAATTAATGATGGCTAATATAATACCATTTGTCTTAAGTCCAGTATCATTATAAGCAGGGGGCCATTTAAGATATTTATGATGAAACAATAAAGTTTGATCAGGTAAGTCAGAGAGAATTCCTCCTAAGTGGTGTTTTCTATTGATATATTCTATACAAATAGGAAAATTTGTAATAACAGGAAATTTTCATTAGTATGGGAGAGACTGTAGTCTGTGATTGTATCAGCATTGGTTGTTTATATTTAATGCACCCTTGTGGTGTAAAAACTGTTCTAAATGCAATTGAAAGAGATGGATTTATATCAATTCATGACCTTTTCTCATATCAGTTTTGGGAAAAGTCAGCAATTATTAGGTGGTCTAAATTTACATGTAGTGAATAAAAGTAACATTATTATAACAGGAGATTTAAGTTGGCAATAGAAAGGGTTGGCAAATATATCAAGAAAAGAAAATCAAATTTGAACACTTAGCTAAACAAGATCATGGGTCATTGCAAAACATATTTGGTTCCCTATTTTACCATGGTATAGACAAAAATTAGAGTAGTTATAATGGAAGGTAGCATGATTATGTAAAGTTGAAGAAACTATTTTTACAGTGACAGTTCAAAAGGAAAAGAAACATTTCATAACCTCTTACTGAGAGCAGACCAATAATCTAATGACAATTTTTCTTTGTAATAAAATAAAACTCTGAACATATCAATTCACAATATTATTTGATATGAAAGCTCTATTAAAAATCTTATATATAAACCCATTAGTTCCTACTGAACTTTCACTACATGAAATGTAATTCCTTTTCTGCAAAGCTACAACTTTCCATAACCATTCAGATTCTTGTCTACATATTTTTCTTTTCCATTTTGCACAAGTGTTTCATTTCAAGACAAAACTACTCATTCTTTTTTCTTAATAAAGACAGATTCTATAAATCATATATATTTAACTGTCCAAAAAGAATCCAAAAACTGTCTTCAAGCTAGCAGCCTACAAAACAGAATTATTGTCAAATTAAACTTTGTCAAAATAATGACTCCATTTGGTCAATGTAAAATTGTAATTTTTTTCATCTTAAAACATTAGAAAATCTAATGTTAGTTTATTTTCTTAGTAACCCTGTGTAATTTTAGGAAAAATATACCTAAGTAGTATAAAAGTATGCTTGTGTCTAACACTGATAACCCATTTGTATTTAACTAACAATGTATTTTCTTCTTCCCAAAACTATGTCAATTATGTGAATTTGGATCTTTAAAACATCTGGCTTAGCTTTTAAGAACATTTTAAGCATTAAAAGTTTAAAATATGTTTTTGGCTGTTAGGAGTATTTGATTTATATAAGTGCTTATTTATCATTAACTAATTTGAGCAAAGTTCATTTAAGAAATTTTATAATTTGTTCTTGAAATACCCTTTGAGTTAAAAATACCATGCATATAACCTATATACGTAAACATTTAGAGACACTTAATAAAGTCATAATTCCAACTTCTTAGCCATGAATCTAACAAATTGACTCTAAAATCACAAAAAAGACAAAACACAGAAGTCAAAACTCACTAGCTTGTATGAAAGTGCTGGCTGTTTCTCTTTGCTCTGGCAGATCATGAGTCTTTGTATACCTCCATGTTTTTGAGTGAGAACTCCCAAGGGAAAGTCATAGTTAGGGAAGCCTAAGGGTGGGGGCTGTACAAAAGCTAATTTTTATTGGGCAGAAGGCTAATTCATGTAGTTTCTCTCATTGTAATGGTTGAGAAGTTGAGGTTTTAGTTAACTTATAAAGGGGAATAGCCAATTGAGAGATGTTTGGGACTCACTGGCAATTATAGTCAATATGTGTCAACAATGCTTTGTCTAATAGGGCTGGTGCCATTCATACAAGCACTAGGTGATCCACAATATAATCTTATTTTGTGAGAAGCCAACATCACCCTAACCAAAATTAGACAAAGGTATTACAAAAAAAGAACATTATAGAGCAATCACTTTAATGAATATAGATGCAAAAATCCTAAAAAAATACTCATAAATTGAATCCAGCAGCACAGTAAAAGAATTATACACCATGACAAGTGGGGTTTATTCCAGGTATGCAAGGCAGGTTCAACACAAGAAAATCAAATGATATAATACACCACATCAATCAATCAAAGCAAAAGAACCACATGATCATCTTGATCAATGCAGAAAAGGCATTTGGAAAAATTCAACATCCTTTCTTGATGAAAACACTTCAGAGGAAAGGAATAGAAGGGTACTTTTTCAATATGATAAAGGCAATATATGAAAAACCCACAGCTAACATCATATCCAATTGGGACAGATGGAAAACTTTCCCTCTAAGATCAGGAACAAGACAGGGAGATCACTGTCACCAATGTTATTCAACATTGTGCTGGAAGTTCTAGCTAGAGCAATTGGTAAGAAAAAGAAATAAAAGACAGCCAAATTGAAGAGGAGAAGTAAAACTTACACTGTTTGCAGATGATATGATCTTATATGTAGAAAATCCACAAAAATCTACAGCAAAGCTATTAGAGCTAATCAATGAATACAGCAAAGTGGCAGGCTACAAGATCAATATGTAAAAATCTGTGGTGTTCTTAAACACAAGTAATGTGCAACAAGAGGAAGAAATAAAAAAATTCCATTCACAAAAACAACTAAAAGAATAAGTATTTAGGAATAAACTTAACAAAAGCCACAAAAGACATCTACAAAGAAAACTAAAAGAAATCAAACAGGAGCTAAAAAAAAAATGGAAGAACATACCATGTTCATGGGTAGGAAGTCTAAATATAATTAAGATGTCAGCTCTACCTAAACTGATTTATAGATTCAACACAATACAAATTAAAATCCCAAGAACTTACTTTGCAGAAATAGAAAAGCCAATAACCAAATTTATTTGGAAGCTCAAGGTGCCCTGAATAGCTAGAAATATCTTGAGAAAGAGAAATGAAGTGGGAGGCTTCATACTACCTGACTTTGAAGAATATTACAAAGCTGTAGTTCCCAAAACAGCATGGTACTGGCATAAAGAGAGAATTACTGACCAATGGAATTGAGTTGAGTGTTCAGAAATAGACTCTGACATCTACAGACAATTGATATTTAGTAAGGCAGTCAATCCAAAACAATTGAGACAGAGCAGCCTCTTCAATAAATTGTGTTTGGAGAACTGGATATCTATTTCCAAAAGAATGAAAGAGGACTTCTACCTCACACCTTATACAAAAATTAACTCCAAGTGGATCAAAGACCCAAACATTAGCACTAAGACCATAAAACTCTTAGAAGAAAATGTAGGGCAATATCTTTAAGATCTTGTGATAGGAGGTGTTTTCCTTGACCTTACACCCAAAGTGTAAGCAACCAAAGAACACATAGACAAATGGGTTCTCCTCAAAATCAAACACTTTTGCACATCAAAGGACTTTGTTAAAAAAGTGAAAAGGCAGCCTACACAATGGGAGACAATATTTGTAAACCACATATCAGATTAGAATTTAATATCCCAAATATATAAAGCAATTCTACAACTCAATAACAGAAAGACAAGCAACCCAACTGAAAAATGGGCAAAAGACATGGACAGACACTTTTCTGAAGAGGAAATACAAATGGCTCAAAAACATATGAAAAAATGCTCAACTTCACTAGCTGTTAGGGAAATGCAAATCAAAACCACAGTGAGATATCTCACACCTACAAGAATGGCCATTATCCAAACAACAGAAAATTACAAGTGCTGGAGAGGATGCAGAGAAACATGCACAATTATTCATTGGTGGTGGGAATTTATAATGGTGCAACCACTCTGGAAGACAGTGTGGAGGTTCCTCAGGAAGCTAAGGGTAGTTCTGCCATATGACTCAGCTATTCCATTGCTAGGTTTATACTCAAAGGAACTGAAAGTTAAGACACAAATGGACATTTGTAAACCAATGTTTATTGTGGCATTATTCACAATTGCCAAGAGATGGAAGCAGCCCAAATGTCCATCAATGGGTGAGTGGATAAACTGTGGTATATACACATGATAGAATATTACGCAGCTGTAAGACAGAACAAAGACATGGAATGTTTAATAATGTGGTTGAACCTTGGACATTATGCTGAGTGAAGTTAGCCAGAAACAAAAGGACAACTACTGTATGGTCTCACTAATATGAACTAACATTAATGGGCAAACTTTGAGAGTTAAATCTGATAACACAGGCTACCAGGAGATAGAAAGAGGCTAGAGATCAGGCATTTGATGCTGAAGGACTACAGAATGTTCTGCAGGATTGATTGTATAGATCCAGAAATAGATAGCCTACTACTGTGTGATGGTAGCACAATAGTGTAAGTACACTGTACAAAGATGCCTGTGCATAAGGCTGAATGAGCTGTGATAGGTGAATGTTTGACACCAGGGGTAAAGATAGATGATGAAGACTGGGTCTGCATAACTTGTCAATAAGTGGAGTGGCCAATGACTGTTACTGTGGTGATAAATTTACAACTATTTGTTGATATTGTAAACAACAGATTGTGCACTGTGGAGAACTTTATGTCATGTGAATATATCTCTATAAAATTGTAAGAAAAAATATAAGTAGGTGTAAACGTGCTGGAGGAAACACAGAGAGAATGATGTATTTATTTACTGTTGATGAGGAGGCAGACTGGTGTAGCCTGTCTGGAGGTCACTGTGATGGTTCCAAAAGAAGGTAAGTATGTGGGAGCCATAAGGTCCTGAAACCTCACTATGGGGTATGCAATTGGAAGAGCTGAGAACAGAGACATGAATGGACATTTGCACACTAGTGTTCATGGAAGCAGTATTGATGATTCGTAGTGGCTGCAGGTGTCCTAGTAGTACACTGACTGAGGAACAGAATGATGAACTGTGGTGTATGAATGAAATGGACTATTGAGAAATTATGAGGAGTGAAGTTGTGAGACATGCAAGGAGGTGAATGGATCCTGTAGACAGCATTTTGAGTGAAGTATGCCAAAAACAAAGGTGAATACTATAATGTCTCACCAATACGGACTAGCTACAATGAGTAAACCCAGAACTGAATCTCAGAGCACAGCTTAACAGGGAAATGATTATTGCAATCATCCCTAGATTGTAAGCTTTTACAGCAGTCAAATGTATTCCTGAATTATAATGGCAATCTTCAAACTCTGCGATGTTGATCCCTTGGTGTATAAACTGATTGGTCTCTGGAACATTGGGTACTTCTATGTGAGACCAAGGGAAGAAATGTTTATTTGATTAGGATTTTTATTTCTAAGCAATTTATCTTTTATGGTCAGTTTGGTCAAACACCACAATTACATGGAACTTTGAATAGGAAGTGTGATATGGTAGGTCTGTATAGAATAGAGTGAAATAGCAATGCATTCCAAAGTAATTTTGGTGGAGAATAAAAATATATACTCAGGGCCCCCCTGAGAACCTGGGTGAGGATGTTCAGGTGTTGGACTTCCTCACCTGGATTGTTGCTGATGTTCTCATAAACACTGGGGACTGGCAACTTGATGTGCTGAGCCCTCTTTCTTGGAGCTAGCCCCTATGAAGCTTGTTACTGCAAAGGAGAGGCTAAATCTGCTTATAATTATGTCTAAGTGTCTCCCCCTGAGTGCCTCTTTGTTGCTCAGTTGCAGCCCTCTCTTTTTAACTAAGCCACCTTTACAGGTGATTTCACTGCCCTCACCCCTACATGGGACCTTACACCCAGGGGTGTAAATCTCCCTGCCAATGCAGAATGTAACTCCTGGTGATGAATTTGGACTGAGCATTGTGGGATTGAAAACACTTCTTGACCAAAAGGGAGATGTAAAATGAAATGAAATTAAGCTTCAGTGGCTAGGAGATTTCAAATGGAGTCAAGAGGTCACTCTGGTGGGCATTCTTACACACTATATAGATTACACTTTTTAGGTTTTAATGTATTGGAATAGCTATAAGTAAATACCTGAAACTACCAAACTCCAACCCAGTAACCTTGACCCTTGAAGGTGATTTTGTAACAATGTAGATTGTAAGATGTGACAGTGTGATTGTGAAAATCTTGTGGATTGCACACCCTTTATCCAGTGTATGAATCAATGAGAAAGATTGGGGACAAAAACTAAATGAAAAATAGGGTGGGATGGGGGATGATTTGAGTTTTCTTTTTTCTTTTTCTTTTTTATTCTTATTCTGGTTCTTTCTGGTAAAAGGAAAATGTTCAAAAATAGATTGGGTTGATGAATGCACAACTCTATGATGGTACTGTGAACAGTTGATTGTACACCATGGATGATTGTGTGGTATGTGAATATATCTCAATAAAACTGATTTTAAAATAATTTCAGCTCAGCAACTAATGCTACACAAGTTATCTAAAGAAAAAAGAGAGAGAGTTTAAAATATTCTCAGACACAGAGAGAGTTTGTGAACAATATACCTACTCTAAAGGAAACAATAAAACTACAGATGGATAGGAAAAGACAGGAGTGATTTGGAACACAATACTGTATGATGGTAGCACAATATGTTAAGTGCACTGAAGAAAGATGACTCTGAGTGCAGTTGAAAGAGGAATGTTAGGGGTATGTAGGACATCAGAAAGAAACATAGAAGACAAAGGCTGGGTCTTTATAACTTAGTTCAACATAGATTGGTCAGTGATTGTGATTAAATGTGCAAAGATATTTTTACATGAGTGAGAACAGATGAATTTCAAATTTGAAAGGTTGTAAAAATGGGGTGGTATTGGGAAAAAAATACAGTCAATGCAAACTATTGTCTATCTTTAACAGTAACATTGTAAAATGCTTCCATTAGTTGTAACAAAGACAATATACCAAAGTTAAATATCTACAAGAGAAGGATATGAGGGAGGGGTATGGGATTCTTGGCATTGGTGCTTTGTCTATTTTATTGTATTTTGTTTTTTCTTTTGTGCTTTTTAGTTGTCAATTTTTCCTCCTTGTTCTTTTTTCTTTTTACTTTTTTCACCTCTTCATCTTTCTTTGTGGGGGGAATAGAAATGTCCTTATACAGATATTGGTGGTGGATACATAACTATGTGATTATACAGGGAACCATTGATTACTTACTTAGGATGGAATGCATGGTGTGTGAATAAATCATCTAAAAATAAACAGAGGGCACAAGTGCTGGAGAAAATGTGGAGAGAGGGATATATCTTATCACTCTTGGTGGGGAAGTGTAATGGTGCAGCCCATCTGGAGGGCAGTGTGGTTGTTCCACAGGAACCTAAGCATGCATTGCCATATGATACAGTTATTGGGTATATACTTGGAAGAACTGAAAAGAGGGACATGAATGGGCATTCACACAGTTGGGTTTATTGCAATAGTATTCACAATTTGCAGTGGATGGAGGCAGCCAAAGGGTACATCAACTGATGAACAGAATGGCTAACTCTGGTGTATACATACAATGGAATATTGGGCTGCTACAAGGAGGGACGTTATGAGGTGAATAGACATTGAGGACAGTATATTGAATGGAATAAACCAGAAATGAAAAGAAAAACATTATAATGCCTCACTAATATAAACTAACTGTAATGTGCAAACTCAGAGAATTGAGTCTGAGAGCATAGTTTATCAGGGGATGGCTTATTGTAAAGGTTCCTAGACTGTAAGCTCTTACAGCAACTACATCTATTCCTCAGCTGTAATGGTTATTTCTAAATTCTGAAATGCTGAGCTTTTTGTGTATAACCTGGTCAGTCACTGGAAATTTGTGTATTTGTGTGACACCTGAGACTCAGAGCCAGAGTCCACCAACTATGAATGTCAGCATTACCCCATAGAGCAAATGTTTAGGAGTCTGAAAAAAGAGATCAGACTTCAATTAGAGATTTGAATGAAATGGACTAGGTTAGGACTAAGGTACATCAGACTAAAGGGTAAAGGACAATATTGATAGTGTTTTTTAAACCACAAATTCTGTGTGAGACCAAAGGAATAGATGTTTATTAGGTGGAAAATCTATATCTTTTGTAATGCACAGTAAAATTTAATGTGTTTGGTGAATTTATTCAAACAACATAGTTACATGGAACATTGAAAAAGGAGTCAAATCTGGTTAGTTTATACATGTTAGTGTGAAGTCCCAATGCATCCCAAAGTAATTTGGACACAGAACAAAAATTTATTTGCAAAGCCCCCCTTGTGGGACTGGGGGAAAATGTAGAAATATTAATTTTCCTTACAAGGGGAATTAATGATATTCTCACAAGCATTGGGGGCTACTAATTTAGAAGGCCAAGACCTTGATCTTGGGGCTTGCCCTTATGAAATTTGTTATGGCAAAGGAGAGGCTAAGCCTAATTATATTTGTGCCTAAGAGTCACTCACAGAGAACTTATTTTGTTGCTCAGATTTGGCCTCTCTCTAAGCAAATTTTGCCAGTTAATTTGTTACCCTCCCCCCTACATGAGACATGACTCCCAGGGGTGTAAATCTCCATGGCAACATGGGACATGACTCACATGGATGACCTTTGCCCTGGCATCATGGAATTAAGAAAACCTTCTCTGACCACATGAGGGGAGAGAAATGAAGCAAAATGAAGTTGCAGTGGTTGAGAGATCTCAAATAGAGGTGAGAGGTAATTCTTGGGATTATTCTTATGCATTATATAGATATCCCTTTTTAGCTTTTAGTGTATTGAAATAGCTAGAAGAAAATACCTGAAAATGTTGAACTTCAAACCAGTAGTCTTTATTCTTGACTATGATTATATAACTATATATCTTAAACTGTGTGACCATGTGATTGTGAAAATTTGGGGCTCCCACTCCCTTTACACAGTGTATGGACAGATGAATAGAAAAATGAAGGCAAAAAATAAATGAATAATAGGGAAGGATGGGGAATATGGGATATTTTGGGTGTTCTTATTTTTTGTGTGTGGTAATGAAAATGTTCAAAAAATGATTTTGGTGATGAATGCACATCTGTATAATGGTACTGTGAACAACTGATTTTACACCACGGATGATTGTACAGTATGTGGAAATATCTCAAAAAACACTTGGAAGTTTCTTTCTTTTTCTATTCTGTGAAACAATTTAGATAACATTATCTTTTTTTAGATGATTTGGTAAAAAAAAATGCCCTTTGAATTTGTCTGGGTATTATGCTATTTGCTGGGGCAGTTCTTGAATAAATTTATTTTTTTCCAGAAAGAAATGAGAATTAATGGCTAAAATATGTACATGATTAGAATATTATTCTTTGCACTATAATAAATATCATTCCATACCTGAAAAAACAACAACAACAAAAAATGGTCAAAATACACCAATTAAAAGACAGAGATCAGCAGAATTATTTAAAAGGAAAAACACAAACCAAGTAAATGATGCTTCCAAGAAAGTTACTTAACATTCAATGAAATAGTTAGAATGAAGGTGAAATGTTGGAAAAATATGCCATGCAAATATTAATATAAAAAGCAGAAGTGGCTATACTAATATTCTATAAAGTGGACTTCACAGCAAAAAAGAGGGATATTACATGATAAATATTCAATTCATCATAATAGACATAACAATCTTAAATGTGTATGCACTAAGCAACTGAGCCTTAAAATACATGAAATAAACTGATAGGACTGAAAGGAGTTATATAATGAATGTTAACTGAAACCTCACAGTTTATAAAATAATTGACTCAAAATGGATTCCGGACTTAAATGTAAATCTCTACAAAGTTTGGTAATAAAATAAAGCACAAAAGAAATCTCTGGGACCTAGGAATACATGATGGGCTTTTACACTTGACACCAGCTGCAAAACTCATAAAAGCAAAAATGCTACATTGAACTTCATCCAAATTAAAATATTTTGATCTGTGAGGATATAAACACAAGCTACAGACTTGGAGAAAATGTTTCCAAACCACATATCTGACAAAGGACTGATATCTAGAATATAAAGAGAATTCTCAAAACACAACAGTAAACAACTCCAAATTGTTCTAGTTAGAAGAGCAGAAAAGAATATGGAAAGACATTTTACTGAAGAGGGTATGTAGATGGCAAATAACCACATGAAAATATGTTCAACATCACTAGCCATAAGGAATTGCAAATTGAAACCTCAATGAGCTCACACTGCACACCTATCAGAATAGCTAAAATAAAAAATAATAATAAAAAAACATTTGTAGCACCAATTGCTGGTGAGTATTCAGAGAAAATTAATCACCCAGATGTTACTTGTGGGATGAAAAATGGTACAGCTAAACTGGAAAACATTTTCAAATGAAATTAAACACATTCATATCCAGCTCTATTCACAATAGCCAAAACTGGAAATTGTCCAGATGCCCCTCAATGTGTGATGGAATGCTATGCAGCAATATAAAGAAGTAAACTATGATATACACAATTTGAATGGATCTCAAGTGAATTATGTTGAGTGAAAAAATCCAGGATGAAAGTTTTCATACTGTATGATGCCATTTATATGGCATTCTTGAAATGATAAAATTATAAGGATGGAATACAAGTTTGTGACTGCCAGGCATTAGGGATAGGGGATGGGAGAGGGAAGTGGGTGTTGTCATAGAAGGGCTGTTCCAGGTTCTTTGCAGTGATAGAAATATTCTGTATTTTGACTGTGGTGGTTGATACATGAACCAACACATGTGATAAAATTGTATAGAACTAACTTCACACTCACATGAGTACAAGAAACAACTGGGGAATTATGAGTGATCTCAGTGCATTGTATCAATTTCAGTATCTTGCTTGTGATATGGTACTGTAGTTCTGCAAAGTGTTACCTCTTGGGGAAACTGGATAAAGGGTACATGGAACTCTATGTATTATCTCTAATAGCTGCATGTGGATCCATAATTATCTTTTTTTTTTAATTCAGTTTTATTGAAATATATTCACAAACCATACAGTCATCCATGGTATACAATCAACTGTTCACAGTATGATCATATAGTTATGCGTTCATCACCACAATATATTTCTGAACATTTTCCTTACATCAGAAAGAATCAGAAAAAAGAATAAAAAATAAAAGTGAAAAGAGAATACCCAAACCATCCCCCCATCCTACCCTATTTGTCATTTAGTTTTTACTCCCATTTTTCTACTGATTTTTTTCAATTTTTTAACTTTGTTTATCAAAAAATTAAAAACAAACAGGCAAACAACAACCAAAAAAGCCCCACAACATTTCAAACAAAGCAATGGATTAAGGAAAACAAATAACCTAAAATAACTACTTTGCTTCCAATATGTTCCTACCATACCCCAAGAAAATTAATAAACCATGTCCAAACAGAGGAGTAAGAAAAACAAATTATCTAAAATAACTACATTGCTTCCAACATGTTCCTACCATACCCCAAGAAAGTTAACAACCCCTAAGAAAACAAAGGAATAAGAGAAAAAAAAAAACCTAAAATAACTCTATTGCTTCCAACACGATCTTACTATATCCAAGAAAGTTTACAAACCATAATCATTCCTGAGCATTCCCATAACATTGAGATTACCCTCCATAGTTTATCTGTTCTTATTAGATTATCATTCCCCCTCCACTAATTGGTATCTCTAGGTCCCCTACATTCTACAGTATAAAACATTGTACATTTTTCACAGAATTCACATTAGTGGTAACATACAATATCTCTCTTTTTGTGCCTGGCTTATTTTGCTCAGCATTATGTCTTTTTTTTTTTTTTTTTAATCTTCATTTTATTGAGATATATTCATATACCACGCAGTCATAGAAAACAAATTGTACTTTCAGTTGTTCACAGTACCATTACATAGTTGTACATTCATCACCCAAATCAATCCCTGACACCTTCATTAGCACACACACAAGAGTAACAAGAATAATAATTAGAGTGAAAAAGAGCAATTGAAGTAAAAAAGAACACTGGGTACCTTTGTCTGTTTGTTTCCTTCCCCTATTTTTCTATTCATCCATCCATAAACTAGACAAAGTGGAGTGTGGTCCTTATGGCTTTCCCAATCCCCTTGTCACCCCTCATAAGCTACATTTTTATACAACTGTCTTCGAGATTCATGGGTTCTGGGTTGTAGTTTGATAGTTTCAGGTATCCACCACCAGCTACCCCAATTCTTTAGAACCTAAAAAGGGTTGTCTAAAGTGTGCATAAGAGTGCCCACCAGAGTGACCTCTCGGCTCCTTTTGGATTCTCTCTGCCACTGAAGCTTATTTCATTTCCTTTCACATCCCCCTTTTGGTCAAGAAGATGTTCTCCGTCCCACGATGCCAGGTCTACATTCCTCCCCGGGAGTCATATTCCACGTTGCCAGGGAGATTCACTCCCCTGGGTGTCTGATCCCACGTAGGGGGGAGGGCAGTGATTTCACCTTTCAAGTTGGCTTAGCTAGAGAGACAGGGCCACATCTGAGCAACAAAGAGGCATTCGGAAGGAGGCTCTTAGGCACAACCATAGGGAGACCTAGCCTCTCCTTTGCAGCAACCGTCTTCCCAAGGGTAAAACCTGTGGTAGAGGGCTCAACCCATCAAACCAACAGTCCCCTATGTCTGTGGTCATGTTAGCAACCATCGAGGTGGGGTAGGCGAATACCCTGCATTCTCCACAGGCTCTTCAAGGGGGCACTGCATCTTTTTTTTTCCTTGTGTTTTTTTAACTTTCCCTTCTTTTTTAAATCAACTGTATGGAAAAAAAGTTAAAAAGAAAAAAAACATACAATAAAAGTACATTTCAAAGAGACCATAACAAGGGAGTACAAAAAAGACAACTAACCTAAGATAACTGCTTAACTTCCAACATGTTCCTACTTTACCCCAAGAAAGTTACCTAATATAGCAACATTTCTGTGAACTTGCTCCTACTATATCCATCAGAAATTAACAGACCATAGTCATTCCTGGGCATCCCCAGAACGTTAAATAGCTTATCTGTTCTTCTTGGATTATTGTTCCCCCTTCCTTAATTGCTATCTATTGCTAGTTCCCCTACATTCTACATTATAAACCATTTGTTTTACATTTTTCAAACTTCACATTAGTGGTAGCATATAATATTTCTCTTTTTGTGCCTGGCTTATTTCGCTCAGCATTATGTCCTCAAGGTTCATCCATGTTGTCATATGTTTCACGAGATCGTTCCTTCTTACCGCCATGTAGTATTCCATCGTGTGTATATACCACATTTTATTTATCCACTCATCTGTTGAAGGACATTTGGGTTGTTTCCATCTCTTGGCAATTGTGAATAATGCTGCTATGAACATTGGCGTGCAGATATCTGTTCATGTCACTGCTTTCCGATCTTCCGGGTATATACCGAGAAGTGGAATCGCTGGATTGAATGGTAACTCTATATCTAGTTTTCTAAGGAACTGCCAGACTGACTTCCAGAGTGGCTGAAGCATTATACAGTCCCACCAACAGTGAATAAGAGTTCCAATTTCTCCACATCCCCTCCAGCATTTGTAGTTTCCGGTTTGTTTAATGGCAGCCATTCTAACCGGTGTTAGATGGTATCTCATTGTGGTCTTAATTTGCATCTCTCTAATAGCTAGTGAAGCTGAACATTTTTTCATGTTTCCTGGCCATTTGTATTTCCTCTTCAGAGAACTGTGTTTTCATATCTTTTGCCCATTTTATAATTGGGCCGACTGTACTATTGTCATTGAGTTGTAGGATTTCTTTATATATGCAAGATATCAGTCTTTTGTCAGATACATGGTTTCCAAAAATTTTTTCCCATTGAGTTGGCTGCCTCTTTACCTTTCTGAGAAATTCCTTTGAGGTGCAGAAACTTCTAAGCTTGAGGAGTTCCCATTTATCTTTCTCTTTTGTTGCTTGTGCTTTGGGTGTAAAGTCTAGGAAGTGGCCGCCTAATACAAGGTCTTGAAGATGTTTTCCTACATTATCTTCTAGGAGTTTTATGGTACTTTCTTTTTTTTTCTTTTTTTTTTGTTCATTTATTGAGATATATTCACATACCATGCAGTCATACAAAACAAAGCGTACATTCAGTTGTTCACAGTACCACCACATAGTTGTGCATTCATCACCAAAATCAATCCCTGACACCTTCATTACCACACACACAAAAATAACAATAAAAATTAAACTGAAAAAGAGCAATTAAAATAAAAAATAACACTGGGTACCTTTTTTGTTTGTTTCCTTCCCCCATTTTTCTACTCATCCATCCATACACTAGACAAAGGGGAGTGTGGTCCATATGGCTTTCCCAATCACACTGTCACCCCTCATAAGCTACATTTTTATACAATCATCTTCAAGATTCATGGGTTCTGGGTTGTAGTTTGATAGTTTCAGGTATCTACCACCAGCTACCCCAATTCATTAGAACCTAAAAAGGGTTGTCTATATTGTACATAAGAGTGCCCACCAGAGTGACCTCTTGGCTCCTTTTGGAATCTCTGCCACTGAAGCTTATTTCACTTCTTTTCTTTTTTTTTTTTTTTTTTTAATCATCATTTTATTGAGATATGTTCACATACCACGCAGTCATACAAAACAAATTGTACTTTCGATTCTTTACAGTACCATTACATAGTTGTACATTCATCACCTAAATCAATCCCTGACACCTTCATTAGCACACACACAAAAATAACAAGAATAATAATTAGAGTGAAAAAGAGCAATTGAAATAAAAAAGAACACTGGGTACCTTTGTCTGTTTGTTTCCTTCCCCTACTTTTCTACACATCCATCCATAAACTAGACAAAGTGGAGTTTGGTCCTTATGGCTTTCCCAATCCCACTGTCACCCCTCATAAGCTACATTTTTATATAACTTTCTTCGAGATTCATGGGTTCTGGGTTGTAGTTTAATACTTTCAGGTATCCACCACCAGCTACCCAAATTCTTTAGAACCTAAAAAAGGTTGTCTAAAGTGTGCGTAAGAGTGCCCACCAGAGTGATCTCTCGGCTCGTTTTGGAATCTCTCTGCCACTGAAGCTTATTTCATTTCCTTTCACATCCCCCTTTTGGTCAAGAAGATGTTCTCCATCCCACGATGCCGGGTCTACATTCCTCCCCGGGAGTCATATTCCACGTTGCCAGGGAGATTCACTTCCCTGGGTGTCTGATCCCACGTAGGGGGGAGGGCAGTGATTTCACCTTTCAAGTTGGCTTAGCCAGAGAGAGAGGGCCACATCTGAGCAACAAAGAGGCATTCAGGAGGAGACTCTTAGGCACAAATACAGGGAGGCCTAGCCTCTCCTTTGCAGCAACCGTCTTCCCAAGGGTAAAACTTATGGTAGAGGGCTCAACCCATCAAACCACCAGTCCCCTATGTCTGTGGTCATGTTAGCAACCATGGAGGTGGGGTAGGCGAATACCCCTGCACTCTCCACAGGCTCCTCAAGGGGGCACTACATCTTTTTTTTTTTTTTTTCCTTGTTTGTCTTTTTTCTTTCTTTTTTTTTTTAACTTTCCCTTCTTTTTTTTTTTTTTTTATCATCATTTTATTGAGATATATTCACATACCACGCAGTCATACAAAACAAATTGTACTTTCGATTGTTTACAGTACCATTACATAGTTGTACATTCATCACCTAAATCAATCCCTGACACCTTCATTAGCACACACACAAAAATAACAAGAATAATAATTAGAGTGAAAAAGAGCAATTGAAGTAAAAAAGAACACTAGGTACCTTTGTCTGTTTGTTTGCTTCCCCTACTTTTCTACACATCGATCCATAAACTAGACAAAGTGGAGTTTGGTCCTTATGGCTTTCCCAATCCCATTGTCACCCCTCATAAGCTACATTTTTATACAACTGTCTTCGAGATTCATGGGTTCTGGGTTGTAGTTTAATAGTTTCAGGTATCCACCACCAGCTACCCCAATTCTTTAGAACCTAAAAAAGGTTGTCTAAAGTGTGCGTAAGAGTGCCCACCAGAGTGATCTCTCGGCTCGTTTTGGATTCTCTCTGCCACTGAAGCTTATTTCATTTCCTTTCACATCCCCCTTTTGGTCAACAAGATGTTCTCCGTCCCACGATGCCGGGTCTACATTCCTCCCCGGGAGTCATATTCCACGTTGCCAGGGAGATTCACTTCCCTGGGTGTCTGATCCCACGTAGGGGGGAGGGCAGTGATTTTACCTTTCAAGTTGGCTTAGCCAGAGAGAGAGGGCCACATCTGAGCAACAAAGAGGCATTCAGGAGGAGACTCTTAGGCACAAATACAGGGAGGCCTAGCCTCTCCTTTGCAGCAACCGTCTTCCCAAGGGTAAAACTTATGGTAGAGGGCTCAACCCATCAAACCACCAGTCCCCTATGTCTGTGGTCATGTTAGCAACCATGGAGGTGGGGTAGGCGAATACCCCTGCACTCTCCACAGGCTCCTCAAGGGGGCACTACATCTTTTTTTTTTTTTTTTCCTTGTTTCTCTTTTTTCTTTCTTTTTTTTTTAACTTTCCCTTCTTTTTTAAATCAACTGTATGAAAAAAAAGTTAAGAAGAAAACAAACATACAATAAAAGAACATTTCAAAGAGACCATAACAAGGGAGTAAGAAAAAGACAACTAACCTAAGATAACTGCTTAACTTCCAACATGTTCCTACTTTACCCCAAGAAAGTTACATAATATAGCAACATTTCAGTGAACTTGTTCCTACTACATCCATCAGAAATTAACAGACCTTAGTCATTTCTGGGCATCCCCAGAACGTTAAATAGTTTATCTGTTCTTCTTGGATTCTTGTTCCCCCTTCCTTAATTGCTCTCTACTGCTAGTTCCCCTACATTCTACATTATAAACCATTTGTTTTACATTTTTCAAAGTTCACATTAGTGGTAGCATATAATATTTCTCTTTTTGTGCCTGGCTTATTTCGCTCAGCATTATGTCTTCAAGGTTCATCCATGTTGTCATATGTTTTACCAGATCGTTCCTTCTTACTGCCGCGTAGTATTCCATCGTGTGTATATACCACATTTTATTTATCCACTCATCTGTTGAAGGACATTTGGGTTGTTTCCATCTCTTGGCAATTGTGAATAATGCTGCTATGAACATTGGCGTGCAGATATCTCTTCGTGTCACTGCTTTCCGATCTTCCGGGTATATACCGAGAAGTGCAATCGCTGGATCGAATGGTAGCTCTATATCTAGTTTTCTAAGGAACTGCCAGACTGACTTCCAGAGTGGCTGAACCATTATACAGTCCCACCAACAATGAATAAGAGTTCCAATTTCTCCACATCCCCTCCAGCATTTGTAGTTTCCTGTTTGTTTAATGGCAGCCATTCTAACCGGTGTTAGATGGTATCTCATTGTGGTCTTAATTTGCATCTCTCTAATAGCTAGTGAAGCTGAACATTTTTTCATGTGTTTCTTGGCCATTTGTATTTCCTCTTCAGACAACTGTCTTTTCATATCTTTTGCCCATTTTATAATTGGGCTGTCTGTACTATTGTCATTGAGTTGTAGGATTTCTTTGTATATGCACGATATCAGTCTTTTGTCAGATACATGGTTTCCAAAAATTTTTTCCCATTGAGTTGGCTGCCTCTTTACCTTTTTGAGAAATTCCTTTGAGGTGCAGAAACTTCTAAGCTTGAGGAGTTCCCATTTATCTATTTTCTCTTTTGTTGCTTGTGCTTTGGGTGTAAAGTCTAGGAAGTGGCCTCCTAATACAAGGTCTTGAAGATGTTTTCCTACATTATCTTCTAGGAGTTTAATGGTACTTTCTTTTATATTGAGATCTTTGGTCCATTTTGAGTTAATTTTTGTGTAGGGGGTGAGGTAGGGGTCCTCTTTCATTCTTTTGGATATGGATATCCAACTCTCCCAGCCCCATTTGCTGAAAAGACCATTATGGCTCAGTTCGGTGACTTTGGGGGCCTTATCAAAGATCAGTCGGCCATAGATCTGAGGGTCTATCTCCGAATTCTCAATTCGATTCCATTGATCTATATGTCTATCTTTGTGCCAGTACCATGCTGTTTTGGCAACTGTGGCTTTATAATAAGCTTCAAAGTTAGGGAGTGTAAGTCCTCCCACTTCGTTTTTCTTTTTTAGAGTGTCTTCAGCAATTCGAGGCATCTTCCCTTTCCAAATAAATTTGATAACTGGCTTTTCCAAGTCTGCAAAGTAGGTTGTTGGAATTTTGATTGGGATTGCATTGAATCTGTAGATGAGTTTGGGTAGAATTGACATCTTAATGACATTTAGCCTTCCTATCCATGAACATGGAATATTTTTCCATCTTTTAAGGTCCCCTTCTATTTCTTTTAGTAGAGTTATGTAGTTTTCTTTGTATAGGTCTTTTACATCTTTGGTTATGTTGATTCCTAGGTACTTGATTTTTTTAGTTGCTATTGAAAATGGTATCTTTTTCTTGAGTGTCTCTTCAGTTTGTTCATTTCTAGCATATAGAAACATTACTGACTTGTGTGCAATAACCTTGTATCCCGCTACTTTGCTAAATTTGTTTATTAGCTCTAGTAGCTGTATCATCGATTTCTCAGGGTTTTCTAGATATAAGATCATATCATCTGCAAACAATGACAGTTTTACTTCTTCTTTTCCAATTTGGATGCCTTTTATTTCTTTGTCTTTCCAGATTGCCCTGGCTAGCACTTCCAGCACAATGTTGAATAACAGTGGTGATAGCAGGCATCCTTGTCTTGTTCCTGATCTTAGAGGGAAGGCTTTCAGTCTCTCACCATTGAGTACTATGCTGGCTGTGGGTTTTTCATATATGCTCTTTATCATGTTGAGGAAGTTTCCTTCAATTCCTACCTTTTGAAGTGTTTTTATCAAAAGGGGATGTTGGATTTTGTCAAATGCTTTTTCAGCATCTATTGAGATGATCAATTGATTTTTCCCTTTTGACTTGTTAATGTGTTGTAACACATTGATTGATTTTTTTATGTTGAACCATCCTTGCATGCCTGGAATAAACCCCACTTGGTCATGGTGTATGATTTTTTTAATGTGTCTTTGGATTCAATTTGCAAGTATTTTGTTGAGGATTTTTGCATCTATATTCATTAGGGAGATTGGCCGGTAGTTTTCCTTTTTTGTAGCATCTTTGCCTGCTTTTGGTATTAGATTGATGTTAGCTTCATAAAATGAGTTAGGTAGTGTTCCATATTCTTCAATGTTTTGAAAGAGTTTGAGTAAGATTGGTGTCAGTTCTTTCTGGAAAATTTGGTAGAATTCCCCTGCGAAGCCATCTGGCCCTGGGCATTTATTTGTGCAAAGATTTTTGATGACTGATTGGATCTCTTTGCTTGTGATGGGTTGGTTGAGGTCTTCTATTTCTTCTCTGTTCAGTCTAGGTTGTTCATATGTTTCCAGGAAATTGTCCATTTCCTCTACATTATCCAGTTTGTTGCCATACAGTTGTTCACAGTATCCTCTTATAATTTTTTTAATTTCTTCAGGATCTGCAGTTATGTCACCTTTTTCATTCATTATTTTGTTTATATGGGTCTTCTCTCTTTTTGATTTTGTCAGTCTAGCTAGGGGCTTGTCAATCTTGTTGATCTTCTCAAAGAACAAACTTTTGGTGATATTTATCCTCTCTATTGTTTTTTTGTTCTCTATGTCATTTATTTCTGCTTTAATCCTTGTTATTTTTTTTCTTGTACTTGGTTTAGGATTGGTTTGCTGTTCATTTTCTAGCTTCTTCAGTTGATCCATTAGTTCTTTGATTTTGGCTCTTTCTTCCTTTTTAATATATGCATTTAGTGCTATAAATTTCCCCCTTAGCACTGCTTTTGCTGCATCCCATAGGTTTTGGTATGTTGTGTTCTCATTTTCATTCGTCTCTATATATTTAGCAATTTCTCTTGCTATTTCTTCTTTAACCCACTGATTGTTTAGGAGTGTGTTGTTTAACCTCCAGGTATTTGTGAATTTTCTAAATCTCTGATGGTTATTGACTTCTAATTGTATTCCATTGTGGTCAGAGAATGTGCTTTGAATAATTTCAATCTTTTTAAATTTATTGAGGCTTGTTTTATGTCCCAGCATATGATGTATTCTGGAGAAAGTTCCATGAGCACTAGAAAAGTATGTGTATCCTGGTGATTTGGGATGTAATGTCCTGTATATGTCTGTTAAATCTAATTCATTTATCAGATTGTTTAGGTTTTCAATTTCCTTATTGGTCTTCTGTCTGGTTGATCTATCTATAGGAGAGAGTGATGTGTTGAAGTCTCCCACAATTATTGTGGAAACATCAATTGCTTCCTTTAGTTTTGCCAGTGTTTCTCTCATGTATTTTGTGGCACCTTGATTGGGTGCATAGACATTTATGATTGTTATTTCTTCTTGCTGAATTGCCCCTTTTATTAGTACGTAGTGGCCTTCTTTGTCTCTCAAAACATCCCTGCATTTGAAGTCTATTTTATCTGAGATTAATATTGCTACAGCTGCTTTCTTTTGGCTGTAGCTTGCATGAAATATTTTTTTCCATCCTTTCACTTTCAGTTTCTTTGTGTCCCTGTGTCTAAGATGAGTCTCTTCTATGCAACATATTGATGGTTCATTTTTTTTGATCCATTCTGTGAATCTATATCTTTTAATTGGGGAGTTTAATCCATTTACATTCAACGTTATAACCATGAAGGCATTTCTTGAATCAGCCATCTTATCCTTTGGTTTATGTTTGTCATATTTTTCCCCTCTGTCTATTAATATCCTTTATTGTACCCATACCGAATCTCTTTAGTACTGAACCTTTCTCCAAGTCTCTCTGTCCTTTCTTTGTTTCTCTGTCTGTAGGGCTGCCTTTAGTATCTCTAGTAGGGCAGGTCTCTTGTTAGCAAATTCTCTCAGCATTTGTTTGTCTGTGAAAAATTTAAGCTCTCCCTCAAATTTGAAGGAGAGTTTTGCTGGATAAAGTATTCTTGGCTGGAAATTTTTCTCACTCAGAATTTTAAATATATCGTGCCACTGCCTTCTCGCCTCCATGGTGGCTGCTGAGTAGTCACTACTTAGTCTTATGCTGTTTCCTTTGTATGTGGTGAATTGCTTTTCTCTTGCTGCTTTCAGAACTTGCTCCTTCTCTTCTGTGTTTGATAGTGTGATCAGTATATGTCTCAGAGTTGGTTTATTTGGATTTATTCTATTTGGAGTTCGCTAAGCATTTATGATTTGTGTATTTATGTTGTTTAGAAGATTTGGGAAGTTTTCCCCAACAATTTCTTTGAATACTCTTCCTAGACCTTTACCCTTTTCTTCCCCTTCTGGGACACCAATGAGTCTTATATTTGGACGTTTCATATTATCTATCATATCCCTGAGGTCCATTTCGATTTTTTCAATTTTTTCCCCATTCTTTCTTTTATGCTTTCATTTTCCATTCTGTCATCTTCCAGGTCACTGATTCGTTGTTCAACTTCCTCTAGTCTTGTACTATGAGTGTCCAGAATCTTTTTAATTTGGTCAACAGTTTCTTTAATTTCCATAAGGTCATCCATTTTTTTATTTAGTCTTGCAATGTCTTCTTTGTGCTCTTCTAGGGTCTTCTTGATTTCCTTTGTCTCCCGTACTATGGTCTCATTGTTCATCTTTAGTTCTTTGAGTAGCTGCTCTAGGTGCTGTGTCTCTTCTGGTCTTTTGATTTGGGTGCTTGGGCTTGGGTTATCCATATCGTCTGGTTTTTTCATATGCTTTATAATTTTCTGTTGTTTTTGGCCTCGTGGCATTTGCTGAACTTGATAGGGTTCTTTTAGGGTTTGTAGACCTATTGAAGTCCTTATCTCTAATTTATCAGATCTACAGCTTCGTGGAGTACACTTTCTCTAACTAACCAGCAGGTGGCATCCACTAGCCACCTGTTCTCCACAAGCCAGTTCTCCCATGCTTAGCCTTTTTGGTGAGTGTGGGAGTGAGTCTTGTGTGGTCCAATTGGTGTACCAAGCTTGCGTGTGTAGTTGGTGTTGCCTGTCCTGTATATGGGGCGTGTTTCTGGGCAGTCAGGGAGGGGAGGGGTGGCTCTAACAATCAAATCTCCCTGGTGATCCTAGAGTTTTAAAGCTGCTGCAATAGTCTAATCCTTCAGTTCAGTCCTGCCACAGTTTGTCTCTGCCACTGACCCACAAGTCCTTGGTATTGGCGTATGGCTCCTGAGACTTGCAAGTGGGCCCCTCTTCCAGGCCGTGCACCCCGGGTCCTCTGTTGAGGGATGACTGTGCTATGTCACAGGTGAGTGCCGTCCCCCTAGGGCAGTTCTGGGCTGCTGGGCTGTGTAGGGAGGCTCCCAGTCTGCTGAAATGATGGCTGAATGGGGCTTTGTTAATTCACACTGCTCTACCTTCCCAACTCTGGGACAATCAGCTGAGGTTGCAGGGAAAGCTAATGTCCACACCCAGTTTTGTGGTGTGTGCCTGTTATTTGAAGCACTTCCATCACACTGGGTTGTCTGGGGCAGTTCTGGGCTATGGGGCTGGCGATGGGCAGGAGTGTTTCCTGTCCACCAGGATGATTGCTGTGAGCGGACACCCCCCTTTTCTTGGGAAGTTGTGGTGTTTAGTGAATTTTCTCAGCCACTGGATTATTGTCTTTTGTCTCAGAGCTCTCCTAGTTCTGCTCTTGACTTGACCTGCCCAAATAGCAAGTCTTTGAAGCTTTCTGTATTGGGCTTCTTAGAGTAATTGTTTTAGAAAAAGAAAAAAAGGATTAAAAAAAAGAAATCGGGCCCTACTCAGAGATCTAATGGGTTATTGAAATGCTAATAGACAAAGCAACCAGGGCCATTAAGGAAAGTTCCACAGGGCAGAGAGATCAGCTTTTCTTCGGGATTTGCATATGCGCCTCAGGGCCCTTCCCCTTTCTATGTTCACCAGAACTCCAAAAATCATCCGCTTTTATTTTGGAGTTTTTCTGTTGTTTTTTTTCTATGCCTGTCTCCTCTCTGCTGGGCTGGCTGCTCTCAGATTCTCTGGTGTCTGGTCTCAGTCTATCTATGTTTGGAATTTGGATCAGTAGAATGAGTTTCCGATAAGGGCTGCCACTGCATTTCTCCCTTCTCCTTCCCGGAGCTGACAGCCCCTCCTCCCACGGGACTGAGCCTGGCAGGGAGGGGCGTGGGTCCCCTGGCCGCAAAAACTTACAGATTTCGCTGATCTCAGCAGTTCCACATTTTCATGAGTGTTGTATGAAGTATGCCCAAAGTCAGATTGCTCTGTGGTGTCCAGTCCACGCAGTTCCTGGCTTTCTACCTACTTTCCTGGAGGAGTAACTAAAACATACAGCTCACCAGTCTGCCATCTTCCATAATTATCTTTAAAATATCCAATTAAATAAAAAGACTGAGGAGAGGTGGGGATTGTAGAAGACAAACCGAGAGAGGTAGTAACTTATATGAGGAAGATAAAAAGCATTTGAAGAAAAGAACAAAATAAAATACATTTCAAAGGCATCAACTGCAGGAAAGACAGAAGATTGTAAGTCATGCTTCTTACCTCTATTTACTTTGAGAACATTCCCCATGACTCCACATGGACCCCACACTGCCCAGAGCTGCACCCCACACCCAGCTACTGCCCTCTGCCCTTTAATCAGTGGAGGAGCTCAGGGGCCCAGGGCCCTTTAACCACCTAGGAAATAGGACAAAATTTGGTAGTACAAGGGAAGTCTTTGACCTCCATGGTCACCCTCCATCTTGCTTCCTTAGAGTGCCAAGTCTTAGGTGAACTATCACCAGGTTTGGCCTTCCCTATGTGTTAGGAGTCAGGCTTAGCTGTGTAATAAAGCAAATGATGCTTCTGAGTATTCCTTCTCCCTAAAGCACATGGGAAGAGAGCATGACTTCTCACTTACATTGTTGTGGACACTGGAGTCCAAGCCCCAAGGCTTGGGTCTCCACACAGCCCATGACAGATACAGGGTTCAACCTGGCCTGATCTTCTCTCCCTTTTAGGACTGTTTTATTTTCTGTGAGGCAGAGATAATGCTGCTCTGGAAATGATGAACTAAAGACCTAGATAGAGCAACATGTAATGGGCTAGAACTGGGACCAGAGCTGGGGGAAGTCTTGCTGGGCTTGGGGATGAGGCTGTCAGAGTATATACAGCTGGGGTTTTATAACACGGTTCTTGAAGGAGCCAGAGGAAGCATGAGTCTATCATTTACCAACATTGTGAGCCTAGGAAACTCAACAAACCTCTCTCTGCCTCCATTTCCTTATATAATAAAATGGGGAGAACAATGGGTTCTATCCCAATGGCCTGTTTTGAAAATCCAGTGAGGTGATACTCATAAAAGGCTTAGGATAACATATACCATTATCCATTAAAATTGGAGTACTTCCTTATCAATCTCTGGCCTTGGAAGGCAACAGATAGCTTGGAGTAGGGGAGGCAGGTGGAGAAGTCTTTCCCTGGGACCAGGGGACAGAAGCTCTGGGCTGACATTTTGCCATCTGAGGTGAAGTCCATAAGAATAAGACATCGTGCATAAGGGTTGAGCCATGCACCTGTTTTTCAGCATTTTTTCCCTGCAGTACAGCTGGAGGGGCTCCCACAGGCATGCAGTGGACACATGGTGGCTGGCAATCTGAAGGTTATGCTTTGGGCTCCTCTGGTGATGGGTCATGTTCTGAGAATGAGGACAAAGCCAAGGAGGCTGCCTCTAGCCAGATCATCCTGGGACAAACTCAGAGGACCCAAGTTCAGTATCTCAGGCCCATAAGTATGCCTTGTCCTCCCAAATCAAATTGGGGAAACAAAATGCAGTTTCTTGGACAGAGGTTTGTTTTGTCACCCACTGTCTCCCTTCTCTATCTTCTCCCTTCAAGCTTTTGAGTATCAAAAAAGGAACTGGCCCATCCCTCAAGGCTTCTGATCTCTGAATTCAAACTTGTCCTGCTTTGACTTTTGAGTTGTTTTTGTGCTTCCCTTCCCCATTTTCACCTCATTCTTGTTGCTGCTTGAGGCATCCCTCCAGCCTTCCACACCCAGCCTCCACCCTTTGGTCACAGGTCACTACCTAATACATTAACCTCTTAGAGGATTTCCTTTTCTTAGCCTTTTATTTTGAAGTACATTCTAACTTATAGGACAGCTATAAAAATAATTCAAACCCATACAGAGAACTCCAGTACACCTCTACATGCCCAGATACCCAGATCTACTAATTTTAACTTTTTACCTCATCTGCCATATCTATCAGTCTTTCTGTCTATCATCATCTTCTGATTAACTATTGTCTATTTATCAATCAATTTTCTGAACACTAGAGTGTAGGTTTTATACATCATGTTCCTTTAACACTTTATATAGCATGTATATTTCTTAAGAATGGGATATTCACTTATCTTTCACTTGAGTGCAGTTATCAAGTTCAAGAAACTTAACATTGATAAAAAGGAGACAGTCAATATTCCAATTTTTTCATATATCCTAATAATGTCCATTTAAACCTTTTCTCCTCCCATATTAGATCCCATCAAGTATTATGCACTATGTTTAATTGTCATTGACTGGTCAGTTGCTACTTCTAACATTTTAAAAAAAGATTTTATATATGTATATAATATAATATAATATAAACTTCCTCGTATCACTCTTATCCAATGGGATAAATTACATTCACAATTTTGCAGTACACTTGTCACCTTCCATTATTAAAATTTTCCCATTGCCCCTAACAGAAACCATATATCTATTTTGCATTAACTCCCCTTTTCCCCTTGTCCCCTTCCCTGGCAACTTGTACTCTAATTTCTTTCCCTATTAACTTGCATATTCTCTGATATTTTATTTATTTTTACCATGGGGCTTACATTTGACATCATAAATCTATTACAACCTCATTTGTTTTGATATCAACTTAACTTCAATATTATTGTTTTAAAAATTATAGAAAGTGTAATATGTGGATCAAACCAATGTGAAACATAAGCAGTTCACTGCCCTGCATATTAGTGGGTGCTGATTTGTCTACAGGGAAGTCACTAAATCTTAACAGAGTGCCTGGGGATTTTGACAATAGTTAATAGATCACCTGTACCTCCACTGAAGGGTAGGCTCACCCCCTTCAGACATGCTGGTGAAGCTAACATAAGGAAGTCTTGTGGTTGTCCTAAGGAATTAGCCCTTCCTTCAGACATGCAACAAAGCATTTCTATTCCTGTACAAATTGCCATAAGTACTGTCCTGAGTCCCAGGAAAAGTTGGAGGTCTCACCCAAGAAGGGATGCTCTGCCTGGGACTGTGTGCCATCTGGGACTCTGATTGGCTAAAGACCAAGACTTCCCCAGCCAGTAGTATCAGATGTGGGGGCTTTCCCTGGTTTGGTGAGTTTTTCTTTTCCTTTCCTTTGTCAGCTGGACAGACCATTTTACTTTCAACTATTGTATCATTAATGAGAAATGTTTGTTATCTTGTAATCAATAAATTTTCTTCTGTAAATTTATACTATATCAATTTGTGACTCTTTCTTCCTTCCATGATTCAACTCACACATTTATAAAAAAGCTATTTTCCTCTGTGCCTCTGTCTCCCTACATTTCTTATCACAAATTATGTTTCTATCTTATATGTCCAAACCGATTGATTTATCATTAAATTTTATGTGTTTTACTTTTAGAATATGTAGGAAGTAAAAAGTAGATTTATGGACCAAAAATAAAAAAGGACTAGCAGTTTAGTCACCCATGGTACCAAGATCTTTATTTCTTCATGTGTCTTCAATTGCTATTTTTCTTTCCTTTCAACTTGAAGAACTCTCTTTAGCATCTCTTTTTTTATTAAGATTTATTCACACACCATACAATCATCTAAAATATACAGTTGATCACATTCATTCATCACTCAATCTATTTTTTTTTTAACATTTTCCTTGTACCAGAAAAAGTAATAATAAAAATTAAAGAATAATAGTGAAAAAAGAACACCCAAATCATCTCCCACCCTACCTTTCCTTTAGTTTTTTGGACCCATTTTTCTACTCATCCATCCATACACTGCATCAAGGGAGTGAGATCCACAAGATTATCAGAATCACACTGTTACCCCTTGTAGGCTACATTGTTATACAATCATCTTCAAGAATCAAGGCTACTGCACTGGAGTTTGAAAGTTTCAGGTATTAACTTTTAAACTATTCCAATACATTAAAACCTAAAATGAATTATCTATATAGTGTGTAAGATTGCCCACCAGAGTGACCTCTTGACTCCATTTGAATTCTCTCAGCCACTGAAGTTTACTTTTGTTTATTTTGCATCCCCCTTTTTCTGAAGATGTCCACAATCCCATAATGCCAGGTCCAGATTCATCTTCACTAGTCATTGCCAGGGAGATTTACACCCCTGGGAGTCAGGTCAGTCATAGGGGGGTTGGCAGTGAGATCACCTGCTGAGGTGGCTTAGCTAGAGAGAGAGGGGCACATCTGAGCAAAAAAGAGGTACACAGGGGGAGACTCTTAGCACAATTATAAGTAGGCTTAGCCTCTCCTTTGCACTAACAAGCTTCATAGGGGTGAGCCCCAAGATAGAGGGTTTGGCATACCAAACCATCAGTCCTCAATATTTGTGAGAGCATCACCCACAACCCAAGTGGTGAAGCCCAACATTTCTGCATTTTCCCCCATCTTCTCAGGGGATCCCTGCATATATATTTTTATGCAAGTTACTTTGGGATTTATCATTATTTCACACTAATCTGTAAACCCTACCAGATCTCACTTCCTATTCAATGTTCCATGTGATTATGGTATTTGAATAAACTGAACATGCAAGTTAAATTGCTTAGTATACTACAGAAAATACAGATCCTGCACTGAAATCATCTCTTCCCTTGGTTTCACATGGAAGTTGATATTTTAAAACACAGTCAGTACTTTGTCCTTTACCCTTTGGCCTCATTTGCTTTAATCTTAACCAGAAATGCTTCATTCATATTTCTAATTGAAATCTGGATTCTTTTTCAGATTTTTAAATATTTGCTGTATGTGCTAATACTGATAATCATATCTGCCAAGCTGTAGCTCTGAATTTTGGGTGTCATACAGATACTCAGTTCTAGAGACAGACCAGGTGATACACAAAGAGATCAGCATCTCAGAATTTGGTGATAGCCATTACAATTCAGGAATAGATGTGACTGTTGTAAGAGCTTACAATCTAGGGACCATTTCAATAAGTGTTCCCCTGATAAGCTATGCTCTGAGATTCAATTCTGACTGTACACATTGTAGTTAGTCCATATTGCTGAGGCATGATAAGGATTGTCTTTATGTTTCTGGCACACTTCACTCAAAATGCTGTCTGCAAGATCGATTTACCTCCTTGTATGTCTCACATCTTCACTCCTTCTAGTAGTTGCTCAATATTCCATTGTAGACATACACAAAGTTCTCTGTTCTCTTCCTCAGTTGATGTACCCTTAGGCCACCTCCTTACTTTGCAAATCATGAATACTGTCTGCATAAATACAAGTGTTCAAATGTCCATTCATGTCCCTGCTCTCAGATCTTCCATGTATATAACCCATATTGGGGTTGTGGGACCTTACAGCACCCACATACTTAGTGTCTTGTGGAACCACCCCACTATCCCCCAGATGGGCTACATCCCTGTTAACATCCTACACAACCATGGTGCATTTGTGAAAACTAAGACTCAACATTAATACATTACTGTTAACCAAACTCCAGACTTTATTAAGATTTCACTGCTTTTCTGTCTAGTGCTCTTTTATATTTTAAAATATAAAAATAAGCTTTTATATCTGTTCATTCTCCTCTGGACTAGGACAGGTTCCCAGATTTTCCCTGCTTTTCATGACCTTGAGAGTTTTGAAGAACACTGGTTATGTATTTTGTAGAATGCCCCTGATTTGGGTCTGTAAGGTGTATTTTGCTCATGATTAAATGGAGATTATGGGTTTGGGGAATACGTATCCATAGATAGAGTGTCATTCTCATCATGTCATATCAGGGGTACATGTTATCAGTATGACATTACCAGTTATGTGAATTTTGATCACTTGGTGAAGATAGTGTTTTCCTGATAGCTCCACTGCAAGGTTACTTTTCACTCCTTTCAATTCTTTATGCACTGGAATCTATCACCAAATCTAGCCCACACCAAGGGTGGGGAGGGATTAAGGTCTTCTTCCTACAAGGGGAGTATTCTGCATAACTTGTTTATAATTCACCTGTAAGGAACATTTGTGTCTTCTCCCCACTTGTTCATTTATTGAAAAAAATATTATTTATTGAATCACTTACTTATATTCATATGTACTGAGCGTATTCATTTTATACTTTAGGTTAAATTCCAAAACTGTTTTTTACTCTGTTACTCAAATTAACCATTGGAAGCTCTTTGAGATTGGCTCCTCTGCCCTACTGACCAGCCCTAATCCTTTTGTTTGTTGAACACTTTCTCTGTTACTTATCATTAAAAGAAATGCCAGTCTCATCATGCATTTAAACTTCTCAAGCCCCAGGATAAACCAATTTTTGAAAGGACCCTTAATTCCCTTTTTTGGAGACTGCTATTTAGAAACCAAGATATGGGTGCTGGGAGAGCTCATGAATCTTTAACATATTTGCTATTCTTCAATCCAATGCATTTATTGTTCTCATTAAAGCTCATATTATCCCTTTGACCATTTGGAACATCTTCAAGATTGTTTCTGAATTCCTCTAATACCACTCCAATTGTCTTTGTGAGTTCCCTTGTTTGCTGGGCTCATCCCACCTATTTTCTGCTCCAGGATGGGACAAACTTGACAGCAGAGTCCATTTCCTTTCTCTGTGGGAAGGTAGACCTCAAAATGCTAGGGGCAGTTTTTGCTCCTGGACTGGTTCATTAAGAGGCCTTCTCAGTGAACAGAACTTGTTAATGCATATCTGCATAGGTGTACTTCAACAAAAGGTATGTCATGAATTCACACTGAAGTGTCTACTTAAAATATCTAACTATAGGGTTCAAAAAATGTCTTATTTTGAAATAATCATAGATTCACAGGAAGTTATACTAAAATTCAAAGGGAGGTCAAGCACATCCTTCACCAAGCATCCACTAATGGTAAAATTTTGCATAACTTTAGTACCTTATTGCAACTGGGAAACTGACATTGTTTTAATCCAAAAAGCTTATTCATATTTCACCAGTTTTACAAGCACTTATTCATATGTGTGCATGTATACTTTAAGCAGTTTTATCCCATATATCAATCGATGTTACCACCACCAAAATGAAGATACAGAATTGTTTCATCACCATAGGACTCTCTTGTGCTACCCATTTTATAGCCACATTCATCCTTGCACCAATACAACCCCTGATACTTCATAACTCCCAGGCTTTCACAAAGTCTATGAATTTTTAAAGAAGTTTTATATATAAATAAAATCATATAGTACATCATAATTTGTTATTGAGTTTTTCTCATTAAGCATAACTCTATGGAGATACATCCAAGTGGTTGAGTGCAGCTAGTTTGCGTAGACAAGCTCTCCTTGCTGCCCTGCATAGGGCAAAGAGGATGGCAATCCCTGCATTGTCTCAATTGAGACGACTGGCTCATGGATTGGGGGTGGTACTCTCAAGCCAGCTTGCACCTTTGGCATCATTTCTGGCAGAGCAAGCAAGCCTGGGTGGCAGACATGAAATGGGGTTAATTGCTATTAAAATATAACTCTACATTCTATATGATCTTATACATATTACACAAGAGTACAAAAAAAGTATTTTTCTATTATATTAAAAAAACTAAGGGAGAGGTGCACAAGCTTGTGTGCTGCCTCAGTCCTGCCCCCTCAGGCTACTTCTCATCTGCCATCCCAGTGCACCAAGTGGCAGCAAGATGGCAGCACAGCAGCATATGTCCCTTCCTTCATGTTTTTCCCCTCCTCCATAGGAATTTTTTCAAGATTTTATTATTCTCCTATTGTTTAATTGAATGCTAGAAGTTAATATATGTCATATTTTCACTTTTATGAAATTTTAATTATTCTTTAAATTCCCATGTCTTCTTTGACCCATGAGATAGAAAGTATTTGGGGGAAAGCCTTTTTTCTAATTATTATTCAAAAATGCATGATGTGTAAAATTCTTGGTTGTTTGATTTTCTTATGTTCCTTTTTTTTAAATTAGTCTATTAAAAATGCCATTCCATCATTTTCTGATGACTGTATTTTCTCCTGAAAAGTCATTTCAGAATCTTAAGATTGCCCCTCCACAGGTAATTAATGTATCTTCCGTCCCAGCTCTCCATAAGATTTCTCCCCCAACATTATTGTTTATCAGAAGTTTGGGTATGATTTCACTAGGATTTTTTTCTAATTTTTATCTGCTTAAGCTTTTCTGACTATCTTGAATCTGTGGGTTGATATCTTATTTTTCTGAAAATTCAATGCTACCATCTATTTCTTTCTGCCTCACTCTTTCTCTTGTTGTCTTTTGGTCAATAAGTAAGCATGTATTACATCACTTGACTGTTTCTCTAATGCTTCTTATACTCTGTTCTCTATTTTCAATTTTTTTCTACACTGCATGCTCCAGATTGGATGTTTTCTCTTTGCCTGCTGTTAAGTTCATTATCTCTGTCTTCTGCTGTGTCATGAGATTAGACATTATATTTTGAATTTCTATGATTAAAATTTTTCTATTTTATATATTTCAATGAACTTTTGAAATCTTTTCACCCATTTTGTCCATCTTTTCTTAAATGTTTATAACAGGACAGGAGAACCTAAGATGGCAGCTAGGTGAGACAGGGCAAAAAAAACACTTCCATGAAAAATACTAGATAAAAACCAGAAGGTTTCCCAGAATACAGGTTTCAATGATGCACTGGCTGGATGAGGTCTGCTAGAATCACAGGGGCCATACACTTGATGAATCTGGGTGTCTACATTCTGAAATGAGTGAAAGACACAAGGCCTGTGGCCATGCTGTGTTGTGGGGAAGCTGGGGGTTGGCATTTGGAGACAGACTGGTTCTTTTAAAAAAAAGGGAAAAACCCAAGAGCAGCTGCAGTTGCAATGGTGGGAACACCACAAGAGCAGGCTGAGCCAACCTCTTGGTGTCTGGCATGGAGGAAAGCCCATGGCAGATTCCCTTAGGGCCAGGGGAGTGGAGGGGAGAGCCAGGACAAAAAAAACCCACTGCTTGCAGCTGGCCCACTGGTGGGCTAGAGACAATCCTGTCTGGGACAATGCCCACAGCCCAGATCTGCACCAGTCATCCTGGAGCTGGGAAGGAGGAACTGTGTGATTAAAGTGGGGGTTGAGATGCCCCATTCAGCCATCTTTGCATCAGGCTGAGAGTGCCCCTGCATGGCCCAGCAGTCTGGGGCTTCCCTTGAGGGATGACATTCACTAGTGATGTAGCACAGCATTCCCTCAGCAGAGGACATGGACAATCACAGCTGAAAAAGGGGGCCCCCTCAGAAAACCCAGGGATGCTATGTCATTGCCAGTGGTTTGTGATTCAGTGACAAAGAGGGTCTGGGGCAGAACTGAAATGAAGGCTTAGACTCTGGCAGCTGCCTTGAATCTCCAGGAACACCTGCAGGGTTTGAATATTAAAGCTGCCCGGCCTCCCTAACCACCCAGACACATGCCTCACATTCAGGGCAGATGGCTCCAGCAAAACACCCAGGCTGAGTTCACCAACTGAACCCCACAAGAATCATTTCCCCATGCACCATGAGGACAGAGTTGGGGAGAACTGACTTGGGGGGTGTGGGTGACTAGCAGATGCCATCTGCTGGTTAGTTAAAGTGTGCACCACCAACTTGGATTTCTGAAAAATTAGATTGGTATATATATTTTTTGCAACTTGAAAGAGCCCTATCAAGCATAGCAAATGCCAAGAGGCCAAAAAGAACAGAAAATCTTAATGCATATGATAAAAACAGATGATATGGAGAACCCAATTCTAAACACCCAAATCAAAATATCAGAAGAGACACAGTACTTGGCACAATTAATCAGAGAACTACAATGGAGGAATGAAAACATTGCAAAGGATATAAAAGACATGAAGAAGACCATGGCACAGCATATACGGAACATAAAGAAGACCCTAGAAGAGCATAAAGAAGACATTGCAAAAGTAAATAAAAAAATAGAAGATCTTATGGCAATAAAAGAAACTGTTGGCCAAATAAAAAGACTCTGGATACTCATAATACAAGATTAGAGGAAGTTGAACAATGACTCAGTGACCTAGAAGTCCACAGAACAGAAAATGAAAGAATAAAAGAAAGAATGGAGAAAAAAATTGAAAAGAAAATGGATCTCAGGTATATGATAGATAAAATAAAACATCCAAACTTAAGACTCATTGGTGTCCCAGAAGGGGAAGAGAAGGGTAAAGGTCTAGAAAGAGTATTCAAAGAAATTGTTGGGGAAAACTTCCCAAACCTTCTACACAATATAAATACACAAAGCATAAATTCCCAGTGAACTCCAAATAGAGTAAATCCAAATAAACCCACTCTGAGAGTTATTCTGATCAGAATCTCAAATAGTGAAGAGAAGGAGAAAGTTCTGAAAGCAGCAAGAGAAAAGCAATTCACCACATACAAAGGAAACAACATAAGACTAAGTTGTGACTACTCAGTGGCCACCATGGAGGCAAGAAGGCAGTGGCATGGCATATTTAAAATTCTGAGAGAGAAAAATTTCCAACCAAGAATACTTTATCCAGCAAAACTCTCCTTCAAATTTGAGGGAGAGCTTAAATTTTTCACAGACAAACAAAAGCTGAGAGAAATTGCCCATAAAAGACCTGCCCTACTTCATATACTAAAGGGAGCCCTGTTGACAGAGAAACAAAGAAAAGAGAGATACAGAGAATTTTAACAGACATATGTAGAACTTTACATCCCAAATCACCAGGATGCTCATCTTTCTCTAGTGATCATGGATCTTTCTCCAGAATGGACCATATGCTGGGACATAAAACAAGTCTCAATAAATTTTTAAAAAAAGAATATATTCAAAGCATATTCTCTGACCACAGTGGAATACAAATAGAATCAATAATTTTTGAATTGTAACTCCACTATTTACTTCCTACATGATATAAAATACACAAACTAATGACAAAACAGTGGTTTTGAACTCAATGTAAAATATATAATTTTTGACAAGAACTATATAAAGGTGGGGGAATGGAGGAGTATAGGGACATAGTTTATGTGTCCTATTGAAGTTAAGTTGGTATCAAAGAAAAACAACAGTGTTATGGATTTAAGAGGTTAATTTTAAGCCCCACAGTAAACACAAAGAAATCAGAGAATATGACCATAGAGATGAAAAGTAGAGTATGGGTTAAGAGAAATGGGGGAAGGGGGGCAATGGGGAGTTAAGAAATGAGTGTAGGGGAGGCGGGGCAAGATGGCAGACTGGTGAGCTGTATGTTTTAGTTACTCCTCCAGGAAAGTGGGTAGAAAGCCAGGAACTGCGTGGACTGGACACCACAGAGCAGTCTGTCTTTGGGCATACTTCATACAACACTCATGAAAACGTGGAACTGCTGAGATCAGCGAAATCTGTAAGTTTTTGCGGCCAGGGGACCCGCGCCCCTCCCTGCCAGGCTCAGTCCCGGGGGAGGAGGGGCTGTCAGCTCCAGGAAGGAGAAGGGAGAATTGCAGTGGCTGCTCTTACCGGAAACTCATTCTACTGATTCAAACTCCAACCATAGATAGACTGAGGCCAGACACCAGAGACTCTGAGAGCAGCCAGCCCAGCAGAGAGGAGACAGGCGTGGAAAAAAAACAACACGAAAAGCTCCAAAATAGAGGCAGAGGATTTTTGGAGTTCTGGTGAACGCAGAAGGGGGAAGGGTGGAGATCAGGCCTTGAGGCGCATATGCAAATCCCGAAGCAGGGCTGATCTCTCTGCCCTGGGCACTTTTCCTTAATAGCCCTGGTTGCTTTGTCTATTAGCATTTCAATAACCCATTAGATCTCTGAGGAGGGCCGTTTTTTTTTTTTTTTTTTTTTTTTTTTTTTTAAATCCTTTTTGCTTTTTCTAAAACAATTACTCTAAGAAGCTCAATACAGAAAGCTTCAAAGAATTGAAATTTGGGCAAGTCAAGTCAAGAGCAGAACTAAGAGAGCTCTGAGACAAAAGGCAATAATCCAGTGGCTGAGAAAATTCACTAAACAACACAACTTCCCAAGAAAAGGGGGGTGTCCGCTCACAGCCACCATCCTGGTGGACAGGAAACACTCCTGCCCATCGCCAGCCCCATAGCCCAGAGCTGCCCCAGACAACCCAGTGTGACGGAAGTGCTTCAAATAACAGGCACACACCACAAAACTGGGCGTGGACATTAGCCTTCCCTGCAACCTCAGCTGAATGTCCCAGAGCTGGGAAGGGGGAGCAGTGTGAATTAACAGAGCCCCATTCAGCCATCATTTGAGCAGACTGGGAGCCTCCCAACACAGCCCAGCAGCCCAGAACTGCCCTGGGGGACGGCACTCACCTGCGACATAGCACAGTCATCCCTCAACAGAGGACCCGGGGTGCACAGCCTGGAAGAGGGGCCCACTTGCAAGTCTCAGGAGCCATACGCCAATACCAAAGACTTGTGGGTCAGTGGCAGAGACAAACTGTGGCAGGACTGAACTGAAGGATTAGACTATTGCAGTAGCTTTAAAACTCTAGGATCATCAGGGAGATTTGATTGTTAGGGCCACCCCCCCTCCCCAACTGCCCAGAAACACGCCCCACATACAGGGCAGGCAACACCAACTACACACGCAAGCTTGGGACACCAATTGGGCCCCACAAGACTCACTCCCCCACTCACCAAAAAGGCTAAGCAGGGGAGATCTGGCTTGTGGAGAACAGGTGTCTCGTGGACGCCACCTGCTGGTTAGTTAGAGAAAGTGTACTCCACGAAGCTGTAGATCTGATAAATTAGAGATAAGAACTTCAACTGGTCTACAAACCCTAAAAGAACCCTATCAAGGTCAGCAAATGCCACGAGGCCAAAAACAACAGAAAATTATAAAGCATATGAAAAAACCAGACGATATGGATAACCCAAGCCCAAGCACCCAAATCAAAAGACCAGAAGAGACACACCTAGAGCAGCTACTCAAAGAACTAAAGATGAACAATGAGACCCTAGTACGGGATATGAAGGAAATCAAGAAGACCCTAGAAGAGCATAAAGAAGACATTGCAAGACTAAATAAAAAAATGGATGATCTTATGGAAATTAAAGAAACTGTTGACCAAATTAAAAAGATTCTGGACACTCATAGTACAAGACTAGAGGAAGTTGAACAACGAATCAGTGACCTGGAAGATGACAGAATGGAAAATGAAAACATAAAAGAAAGAATGGGGAAAAAAATTGAAAAACTCGAAATGGACCTCAGGGATATGATAGATAATATGAAACGTCCGAATATAAGACTCATTGGTGTCCCAGAAGGGGAAGAAAAGGGTAAAGGTCTAGGAAGAGTATTCAAAGAAATTGTTGGGGAAAACTTCCCAAATCTTCTAAACAACATAAATACACAAATCATAAATGCTCAGCGAACTCCAAATAGAATAAATCCAAAAAAACCCACTCCGAGACATATACTGATCACACTGTCAAACATAGAAGAGAAGGAGCAAGTTCTGAAAGCAGCAAGAGAAAAGCAATTCACCACATACAAAGGAAACAGCATAAGACTAAGTAGTGACTACTCAGCAGCCACCATGGAGGCGAGAAGGCAGTGGCACGATATATTTAAAATTCTGAGTGAGAGGAATTTCCAGCCAAGAATACTTTATCCAGCAAAGCTCTCCTTCAAATTTGAGGGAGAGCTTAAATTTTTCACAGACAAAGAAATGCTGAGAGAATTTGCTAACAAGAGACCTGCCCTACTGGAGATACTAAAGGGAGCCCTACAGACAGAGAAACAAAGACAGGACAGAGAGACTTGGAGAAAGGTTCAGTACTAAAGAGATTCGGTATGGGTACAATAAAGGATATTAATAGAGAGAGGGAAAAATATGGCAAACATAATCCAAAGGATAAGATGGCCGATTCAAGAAATGCCTTCACGGTTTTAACGTTGAATGTAAATGGATTAAACTCCCCAATTAAAAGATATAGATTCGCAGAATGGATCAAAAAAATGAACCATCAATATGTTGCATACAAGAGACTCATCTTAGACACAGGGACACAAAGAAACTGAAAGTGAAAGGATGGAAAAAAATATTTCATGCAAGCTACAGCCAAAAGAAAGCAGGTGTAGCAATATTAATCTCAGATAAAATAGACTTCAAATGCAGGGATGTTTTGAGAGACAAAGAAGGCCACTACATACTAATAAAAGGGGCAATTCAGCAAGAAGAAATAACAATCGTAAATGTCTATGCACCCAATCAAGGTGCCACAAAATACATGAGAGAAACATTGGCAAAACTAAAGGAAGCAATTGATGTTTCCACAATAATTGTGGGAGACTTCAACACATCACTCTCTCCTATAGATAGATCAACCAGACAGAAGACCAATAAGGAAATTGAAAACCTAAACAATCTGATAAATGAATTAGATTTAACAGACATCTACAGGACATTACATCCCAAATCACCAGGATACACATACTTTTCTAGTGCTCACGGAACTTTCTCCAGAATAGATCATATGCTGGGACATAAAACAAGCCTCAATAAATTTAAAAAGATTGAAATTATTCAAAGCACATTCTCTGACCACAATGGAATACAATTAGAAGTCAATAACCATCAGAGACTTAGAAAATTCACAAATACCTGGAGGTTAAACAACACACTCCTAAACAATCAGTGGGTTAAAGAAGAAATAGCAAGAGAAATTGCTAAATATATAGAGACGAATGAAAATGAGAACACAACATACCAAAACCTATGGGATGCAGCAAAAGCAGTGCTAAGGGGGAAATTTATAGCACTAAACGCATATATTAAAAAGGAAGAAAGAGCCAAAATCAAAGAACTAATGGATCAACTGAAGAAGCTAGAAAATGAACAGCAAACCAATCCTAAACCAAGTACAAGAAAAGAAATAACAAGGATTAAAGCAGAAATAAATGACATAGAGAACAAAAAAACAATAGAAAGGATAAATATCACCAAAAGTTGGTTCTTTGAGAAGATCAACAAGATTGACAAGCCCCTAGCTAGACTGACAAAATCAAAAAGAGAGAAGACCCATATAAACAAAATAATGAATGAAAAAGGTGACATAACTGCAGATCCTGAAGAAATTAAAAAAATTATAAGAGGATATTATGAACAACTGTATGGCAACAAACTGGATAATGTAGAGGAAATGGACAATTTCCTGGAAACATATGAACAACCTAGACTGACCAGAGAAGAAATAGAAGACCTCAACCAACCCATCACAAGCAAAGAGATCCAATCAGTCATCAAAAATCTTCCCACAAATAAATGCCCAGGGCCAGATGGCTTCACAGGGGAATTCTACCAAACTTTCCAGAAAGAACTGACACCAATCTTACTCAAACTCTTTCAAAACATTGAAAAAAATGGAACACTACCTAATTCATTTTATGAAGCTAACATCAATCTAATACCAAAACCAGGCAAAGATGCTACAAAAAAGGAAAACTACCGGCCAATCTCCCTAATGAATATAGATGCAAAAATCCTCAACAAAATACTTGCAAATCGAATCCAAAGACACATTAAAAAATCATACACCATGACCAAGTGGGGTTCATTCCAGGCATGCAAGGATGGTTCAACATAAGAAAAACAATCAATGTATTACAACACATTAAAAACTCGAAAGGGAAAAATCAATTGATCATCTCAATAGATGCTGAAAAAGCATTTGACAAAATCCAACATCCCTTTTTGATAAAAACACTTCAAAAGGTAGGAATTGAAGGAAACTTCCTCAACATGATAAAGAGCATATATGAAAAACCCACAGCCAGCATAGTACTCAATGGTGAGAGACTGAAAGCCTTCCCTCTAAGATCAGGAACAAGACAAGGATGCCCGCTGTCACCACTGTTATTCAACATTGTGCTGGAAGTGCTAGCCAGGGCAATCCGGCAAGACAAAGAAATAAAAGGCATCCAAATTGGAAAAGAAGAAGTAAAACTGTCATTGTTTGCAGATGATATGATCTTATATCTAGAAAACCCTGAGAAATCAACGATACACCTACTAGAGCTAATAAACAAATTTAGCAAAGTAGCGGGATACAAGATTAATGCACATAAGTCAGTAATGTTTCTATATGCTAGAAATGAACAAACTGAAGAGACACTCAAGAAAAAGATACCATTTTCAATAGCAACTAAAAAAATCAAGTACCTAGGAATAAACTTAACCAAAGATGTAAAAGACCTATACAAAGAAAACTACATAACTCTACTAAAAGAAATAGAAGGGGACCTTAAAAGATGGAAAAATATTCCATGTTCATGGATAGGAAGGCTAAATGTCATTAAGATGTCAATTCTACCCAAACTCATCTACAGATTCAATGCAATCCCAATCAAAATTCCAACAACCTACTTTGCAGACTTGGAAAAGCTAGTTATCAAATTTATTTGGAAAGGGAAGATGCCTCGAATTGCTAAAGACACTTTAAAAAAGAAAAACGAAGTGGGAGGACTTACACTCCCTGACTTTGAAGCTTATTATAAAGCCACAGTTGCCAAAACAGCATGGTACTGGCACAAAGATAGACATATAGATCAATGGAATCGAATTGAGAATTCAGAGATAGACCCTCAGATCTATGGCCGACTGATCTTTGATAAGGCCCCCAAAGTCACCGAACTGAGCCATAATGGTCTTTTCAACAAATGGGGCTGGGAGAGTTGGATATCCATATCCAAAAGAATGAAAGAGGACCCCTACCTCACCCCCTACACAAAAATTAACTCAAAATGGACCAAAGATCTCAATATAAAAGAAAGTACCATTAAACTCCTAGAAGATAATGTAGGAAAACATCTTCAAGACCTTGTATTAGGAGGCCACTTCCTAGACTTTACACCCAAAGCACAAGCAACAAAAGAGAAAATAGATAAATGGGAACTCCTCAAGCTTAGAAGTTTCTGCACCTCAAAGGAATTTCTCAAAAAGGTAAAGAGGCAGCCAACTCAATGGGAAAAAATTTTTGGAAACCATGTATCTGACAAAAGACTGATATCTTGCATATACAAAGAAATCCTACAACTCAATGACAATAGTACAGACAGCCCAATTATAAAATGGGCAAAAGATATGAAAAGACAGTTCTCTGAAGAGGAAATACAAATGGCCAAGAAACACATGAAAAAATGTTCAGCTTCACTAGCTATTAGAGAGATGCAAATTAAGACCACAATGAGATACCATCTAACACCGGTTAGAATGGCTGCCATTAAACAAACAGGAAACTACAAATGCTGGAGGGGATGTGGAGAAATTGGAACTCTTATTCATTGTTGGTGGGACTGTATAATCGTTCAGCCACTCTGGAAGTCAGTCTGGCAGTTCCTTAGAAAACTAGAGATAGAGCTACCATTCGATCCAGCGATTGCACTTCTCGGGATATACCCGGAAGATCGGAAAGCAGTGACACAAACAGATATCTGCACGCCAATGTTCATAGCAGCATTATTCACAATTGCCAAGAGATGGAAACAACCCAAATGTCCATCAACAGATGAGTGGACAAATAAAATGTGGTATATACACACGATGGAATACTACGCGGCAGTAAGAAGGAACGATCTGGTGAAACATATGACAACATGGATGAACCTTGAAGACATAATGCTGAGCGAAATAAGCCAGGCACAAAAAGAGAAATATTATATGCTACCACTAATGTGAACTTTGAAAAATGTAAAACAAATGGTTTATAATGTAGAATGTAGGGGAACTAGCAGTAGAGAGCAATTAAGGAAGGGGGAACAATAATCCAAGAAGAACAGATAAGCTATTTAACGTTCTGGGGATGCCCAGAAATGACTATGGTCTGTTAATTTCTGATGGATGTAGTAGGAACAAGTTCACTGAAGTGTTGCTATAGTATGTAACTTTCTTGGGGTAAAGTAGGAACATGTTGGAAGTTAAGCAGTTATCTTAGGTTAGTTGTCGTTTTCTTACTCCCTTGCTATGGTCTCTTTGAAGTGTTCTTTTATTGTATGTTTGTTTTCTTTTTAACTTTTTTTTTCATACAGTTGATTTGAAAAAAGAAGGGAAAGTTAAAAAAAAAAAAAAGAAAAAAGACAAACAAGGAAAAAAAAAAAAAAAAAAAAACGATGTAGTGCCCCCTTGAGGAGCCTGTGGAGAATGCAGGGGTATTCGCCTACCCCACCTCCATGGTTGCTAACATGGCCACAGACATAGGGGACTGGTGGTTTGATGGGTTGAGCCCTCTACCATAAGTTTTACCCTTGGGAAGACGGTTGCTGCAAAGGAGAGGCTAGGCCTCCCTGTATTTGTGCCTAAGAGTCTCCTCCTGAATGCCTCTTTGTTGCTCAGATGTGGCCCTCTCTCTCTGGCTAAGCCAACTTGAAAGGTGAAATCACTGCCCTCCCCCCTACGTGGGATCAGACACCCAGGGAAGTGAATCTCCCTGGCAACGTGGAATATGACTCCCGGGGAGGAATGTAGACCCGGCATCGTGGGATGGAGAACATCTTCTTGACCAAAAGGGGGATGTGAAAGGAAATGAAATAAGCTTCAGTGGCAGAGAGATTCCAAAATGAGCCGAGAGATCACTCTGGTGGGCACTCTTACGCACACTTTAGACAACCTTTTTTAGGTTCTAAAGAATTGGGGTAGCTGGTGGTGGATACCTGAAACTATTAAACTACAACCCAGAACCCATGAATCTCGAAGACAGTTGTATAAAAATGTAGCTTATGAGGGGTGACAGTGGGATTGGGAATGCCATAAGGACCAAACTCCACTTTGTCTAGTTTATGGATCGATGTGTAGAAAAGTAGGGGAAGCAAACAAACAGACAAAGGTACCTAGTGTTCTTTTTTACTTCAATTGCTCTTTTTCACTCTAATTATTATTCTTGTTATTTTTGTGTGTGTGCTAATGAAGGTGTCAGGGATTGATTTAGGTGATGAATGTACAACTATGTAATGGTACTGTAAACAATCGAAAGTACAATTTGTTTTGTATGACTGCGTGGTATCTGAATGTATCTCAATAAAATGATGATTAAAAAAAAATTAAAAAAAAAAAAAAAAAAAAAAAAAAAAAAGAAATGAGTGTAGGGTTGCTGTTTGAGGTGAAGGGAAATTTCTAGTAATGGATGGTTGGAAGGTCATCACATTACAACATTCTAAATGTGATTAATCCCACTAATGGAATGCTAGAGAGGGGGTGGAATGGAAAGATTTAGGCTGTATATATGTTTTCACAACTGAAAAAAAAGACAGTCTAAATAGATGCCAGTTGGATGCCAAGGATGATCCTGGATGGGATCTGAGGATGGAGGAGAGGAAGTTCAAAGGGACACAGTTGAAACATAAGGAAAAAAGGAAATATAGAATGTAAGCTTTGTATCAATATTGAATCTATTGTACTTCTTACCTGCATTTAATGGGATTGCATAAAAGAATGTTCTTGTTCACAGTAATTGTATATATGAATTATATTGTTTGTTCAAGGATGTGTGCAGCTAGCTCTCATATGTTCAGAAGACAGAGCAATAGATGATGGATGATAGATAAAGAGGGAGGGAGGGAGGGAAGGATGAAAAGAAATAGTGGTGTGACAGCATGTTAAAGTTAGTGGATTGGGGTATCAGGGGAAGGGGATCAGGGTATGCTGCAGTTCTGTGTATGGGGTTTGCATTGTTTTTGCAACTGTTCCTATAACTTTGAATTTATTTCAAAATAAAAGAAAAAAAAAAGAATCAAGTATACTGGATTGCAATTCAAAAACAAAAAAAATGTTTATAACAGTTACTTTATAGAACTTGTCTGCTAATTTCAGCATCTGAATTATCTCTGGATCTTCTGTTATCTGATTTTTGCTGTGATTATCAGTCTCATTTTCCCTTCTAGTCATCTGTCTCAATTTTTAAAAAATTTTATTCCACATAGTGTGCATAAAAGAAATTTAGAGGCTGAAGTTGATATTTTCCACCAGAATTTTCATCCTTTCTTATGTTAGGCAAACAGGGTGTGAGGATGATCACATCAATGTAGTCATCAATTTATTTCTGCTGCAGTGAGACTACAGTTTAATTATAATAAATCATTTTTTCTCAACCTTTTTGAGGCATATTTATATATAATAAGTTTTATTCATTTCAACTCCCCCATTCAGTGATGAATATAAAGATTTATTTCTGTACCCTAATTTTATTCTGCTGGTTTATATTTCTAACATTTTCTTCCAATACTATACTGAGTAAGTAAAATATAGCTTTATAGTAAACTTTTAAATCAAGAAATTAAAGTTCTCCAACTTTGCTCTTCTCTTTCAAAACGGTATTCAATACTCTGGATATTTTGCATCTACATATACATTTCACAATCTGCCTGTCAGTTGGGAGGTGCCTGCAGAAAATTTGATATGAAATGCCTGTAGTTCACTTTGGGGAGAAATGCCATCTTAGCAATATTGAGCTTTCCTGTACATAACTGTGGAATGTCTGTCCATTTATTTCAATCTTTAATTTCACTCAACAATGTTTTGTAATTTTCTGTGTGTAAGTTTAGCACTTCTTTTGTTGAATTTTTTTGCTGCCATACTAAAAGGAATTGTATCCTTAATTTCTTACTTGAATTGTTCATATTTTATCTGTAGAAAGCTCAGATTATTAGTTTGATATTTGTTTTTATATTCTTATGTATGGATTCAATCTATGAAATTTCCTTTAAGCACTGATTTGGTCATATCCCGTCAATTTTATCAGCTGTGTTTTCACTTCAAAATACTATCTGATTCCCCTTGAAATGTCTTCCTTGAGCCATGGATTATTCAGAAATGTGTAGTTTAATTTACAGATGTTTGCATATTTCCAAAATGTCTGTTGTTAATTTGTAATTTGATTAATTGTGGTTGGAAAATATACATTGTATAATTTAAATCTTTTCACATTGTTTAGGTTTATTTTATGGCCTAGCCATGTGTTTAAAAATAATGCCTATTCTGCTGTTTTAGAGTGGAGAGTTCTGTTAGGTAAAGTTGGTTGATAGTGTTGCTCAAGTCTTCCCTGTCCTTTCTGATTGTCTAGAGTTACTATCAGTTATTCACAATGGTGTATTGATATGTACAGCAATTACTGTCATTTTCTTGTTCACGTATTTTGTGACTGCTTATTGGCTGAATAGATATTTATAATTGCAATATCATCCTGCCAATTTAACACTTTTATCATTATAAAATATACCTCTTACTATCTATAACATTTTTTGTCTTAAAATCTATTTTTTTCAAATATTACAAAAGGGTATTTTTACTATTCTGTTAACTCTTTTCATGGTATATGTTTCTCCATTCATTTACTTTGAACCCATGTATATCTTTGAATCTAAAGTGTGTCTTTTTTAAACAGCATACAGTTGAATCTTTTCTTTTGTCCTGTATAACACTCTTAACCTTTTGATTACAGTACTTAACTTATTTTTATTTTATGAAACTATTTATATGATAGGAATTTTATATATCAGTTTACTTTCATTAAATTTATGTTATGTGTGTTTTTGTTTACTGTCTTTCTCCTTTAGTGCTTTCTTTTGCCTTAACTGAAGAGTTCACTTAATAGTATAATTGATACCTAGTTTATTTCACTTACTGTAACATTTTAATTCTTTTAATGATTTTTCATTATATGGTTTTGAGCTATTTTCTTAGTTGATCTATACTTTACCATATACACATTAAATAATCAGAATCTACTTCAGATTTATACTAATTTAATTCAAGTGAGATATAGAAATATTATTCCTACATAGCTCTATTTGTTCCACCCTTTTGCATTATTATTATTCTGCATATTAGATTTATATATGTTACACACTGATACATTGTTATATGTTATTACAATTAACACATTACTTAAATTTTAATTTTTATTGAATTATATATTAATATTATCATTTTTAATTCTCTTAATTTCTTACTGTGAATTCCAGTTAGCCTATGATGTCATTTACTTACTCTAATATAGATTTGCTTCCTGTCACCTTGCTTGTGCTTTTGTCAAATATATTACATTTCGCTATGTTATGGGCCTTACAAGGCAAGTCTATAAATTTCAGCAATCACTATGAATACTGGATATACTTTTAGCTAGAATACCAAGGACTACATATAATTTTTGCTTAAATTGTTATGCAAAATGAAGCTTGGTTTACAATAAAGAGATATGAAATCATACAAAGGCAAAAGGATAGCATTTTACAGAACAATAGGACTATAGACTGCTATTGAAGATACAGGTCGGAGTAGAAATCAGTGTTACAAAAGCCTTTAAAGAACACTCTTTTCAGGTCAGTGCTTCTAAGCCCATCTTCATTCCCACCATTATTTTCACAGTTTTCCCAAAGTTGTTTTATGAGAGATGTTTATTCAGTGTAATGACATAGTCATGTTTACTTTATGAGATGAGTGTGTGTATTTGAGGCAATTTTCCACATATGAAAAAGTGTTTTCAAAGCTGTAGTTTGAGTGTGGAATTATGATTTTTGATGGAAAGTTATGATGAGTTATTAAGCCTTTGGTTTCATTGTTATTCAGTGCAGTTTGTTTTTCCTGGTCTGCCAGAGATTACTACTAAACTAGAATAAAATGACAGAGAGAGAGGTGTTGGGAGGGAAACATGCGTGTGGAGAGGAGCATGTGGTTTGGGAGAGTGGATATTCCTTGATATATAGTCTCATAAGCCCAAAAGTCTTGTAGGATTGGGAATCCTACCAAATTTATTGCTGTTTATATTCACCAAACTGGGGTGAAATTCCAAAATCCAATTATGAGCTAGGAAGAGTGGTAAGACTGTAATTAAATGTGCTATAATTCATTTTCTGGTGATGCATCCTAGTGAGTCACATGACTTTAGAATCTTAAGTTATCCACACCCTGAAGTTCTGGTTTAATTACTAAGGAGTACTTTAATATTGCCTGAAATGTCTGAGTGAACACAGTATGATCTTTGAATACAGTATGTTAAATTTAAACAGTTATTCATTTAACATCCATGTATTCATCTTTCTCCTTGTAACATTTCTTGACTAACCTTCTCTTTCTCTTGGAATGATGCAGTGTGCAACATAAATTTATTGGCCAACTGATATTTCCCTCACACTCATTTATTACAAATGTGCAAATAAATCTTTATTGAATAGGTAACTAATTATTTTTCAGCTAAATTAGGATTATGGCACAAAGTATTACCTGTGCAGTAAGCATCATGAGTTCTTCTTAAAATTGACAGGAAAAAAGAATGCAAGCCCTGAGGACTGTAAAGATTTCTTATAGAACCACCAATGAGTTCAAGAGTTCAGAACGGATTTGGGGATGGGTTTACATTTGGCATACATTCACTGTGCTATTAGCAAAACACAGTTTTACTAGAACATCATGTATAAAATCATACTTTGTATGGACTTGTTAAGTTTTAAAACCAGTGGCCTAATGAAAGCATACAGTAACTTAAAAATATATATATTATGTAACATAATTAGATCTTAGGTGCCAATGTTGATCCAGCTTGATGAATCATTGCACAAGTACAAGTGATCTTACCACTTATGACTGTATTTTAGAATGAGGGGCCAATATGCCTTGTTCCTAACTACTACCAATCATTTTTTAAAATATCCTGTTTTTGTATATGTATTTGTGCTTGAAATTAACCCTGAAAAAAGCAGCAATTACAAACATCTTTATTATTAAAAAGAAGGTGGGAGATTTTTCCTGTCCTTTTCTTTGATAGGAAGCACAGGGAAGAAGCAGAAGGAAGCCACTCTTTTCCAGAGTGCTGTCACCAGGTAAGTCTGCTCTGGTGATTCACAGTTTGTCTACATAAATGGTAACATTTCACAACATGATTCAAAGTTGTAGTTGAAAAAAAAGTGCCACTCAGCAGTAACTCTAATAATAAGGATTCCACAAGAGTTCTTGACTACTCTGTCTACATACTTTCAGGAGAGACTCCTTTACCTGTTTAGTTTCAAGTATCACTTTTCCATCTCTCAACCTGCAATGAGTTAAGAAAAAAAAAATCCCTGTTTTTACTTTAGTAAGCACAATTGCAGTATCATTTTTCCTCCTGGTTTCTAAGATTTTTCTGTCTATCCTTGTACATGTACCATACTGCTTTGATTATTGTTAATCCGTAGCAATTTTGAAATTTGGAAGTGTGAGACCCCATAATTTCTTCCTCTTTTCCAGAATAATTTTGGCTATTTCAGGTTCTTTGTATTTCCATACGAATTTTAGAACCAGTTTGCCAATTTCTAATAATAATTGAACTGGGGCTGTAATAGGGATAGCATTAAACTTGTAGGTCAGTTCTGGGAGTATCACCATCTTAACAATGTTGAGTCTGATCCCTGAACATGTGTTATCTCTCCAATTATTTTGGTCTTTAGATTCTGTCAAAAATTCTTAGCAGTTTCCAAAATATTATTTAAATTTATTCTAAGTGTTTTATTACTTTTGATGCCATGAAAGTAGAATTTTTTACATTCATTCAGAATTTTCATTGAAATGTTAAAATTAAATTGGTTGTTGTTTATTGATGTTGCACCCTGTTTTCTTGTTGCACTCCTTTATTATTACTAATAGTATTTTAGTGAATTCCTTAGGAATTTTTATATAAGAAATCATGCAATCTGCATTTTTTCCCTTTTCTTGCCTAGTGCATGGACTAGAGCCTCCAGTGAACTTTGCATAAACAGGGCAAGAGTGGGCAGCCATGTCTTTTTCCTTATCTTAGGTCAAAAGCTACCAGTCTTTTATCAAGTATGATGCTAGCTGTGAGGTTACTTTTGAAAAAAAAAGTCCTTATCTGCTTCATGAATGCTTTATTTCTTCATTTGTTTACCACTGAGAAATAAAAAAATCAGATTCTTGTATTTTTGGTGAAAGCCAATTAGCTGCAGTTTATTGCACTTTTATTTGTCCATGTTCATGAGATATATTGGGATATACTTTCCTATTACAAGTATTCTCTTTCCCTTGTTTTAAAATTTGGATGAGACTGTTCCCCTTTCTTCTGTTTCTAAAATATATTAAGTAGAATGACTTTATTTCTCCCTTAAAATTTTTGTAGATTGTGCCAGTGCAACAATTTTTGTTTAGAGTTTAATTGGGGTGGATTTATTAACTATAGATTTAATTTCTTTACTACATAGTTGGCTACAGTTTTTGTAGAATTCTCTTACTGTCAATTTAATGTCTTTGATAAATATTGATCCTACTTTCAGTTCTGATATTGACATTTCAGGCTTATTATCTTCAAACTTTGTTGCCATGTTTGGAGTTTATCATTTGTTTGATGTTTTCAAAGAACAAGCTGTTGATATCATTCATTATTTCCATTGATTAGTGATTTCAATTTTTGATTACTGCTCTAAAATTTAATATTTCCTTCCTTCTTTATTCTTTTGTCTGAATTTTCTTTTCTTTGTCTAGTTTCTTAAGTGAAAGTGTAGGTTACTACTTTTAGATCTTTCTTCATTCCTAATATACACATTCCATACAACAAATCTCCCTCTAAGTCTGCTTTAGTTGCATCCACATGATTTAATACATTGTAATTTAAACTCACTTAATTTAAATATGTTAATCTCCCTTTGGATTTCCTCTTTTGTCTACCTTTTTGTGAGGAATATTTGAAGTTCTAGTGGGTAGAAATTCATTTTCTACATGAGTGATGCAGACTTGTGGACAATAAGACACTCTGTTATTCAGATGGCCACAAACTCCCTGGTAATAGGAATAGTCTATGCTGATTTCTGTTCTCACACATCACTATGAAAATCACTTATTTCCTCTTCTCCAGAAGCAAATTGCTTAGGGGCATAACTGAGGGTTAAGTCACAAAGAAGGAAGCAAACATTAGGGGATTTGACAATAGAAGGTCCCTGTCCAAACACTGCTAAAAGATAAAATGTGCCTGCCCTAATGCAAAGTGTAAACTGCCCCAGTTAAACCACAGAAAGCCTCTAAAAGTTACAGGTCTGCCTGCACATGGCTTCTAGTCAGCTGTTTATCCCAAGGACATAAGAATGATTTGGTAACCATGAAAAGAGTATATATGAGGAGACTCTAGCCTGAAATATGGAGAAGAAAACACACATAATGAAGGAAGAAAATGATGAAAAGGGAAAAAAATAGAGTGGACAAAGCTAAAAATTATATTCATGAATTCAGTGTGGCAAGAGAAAATATTGTTATAAGTAATAATATGTGTATCATATAAGCATATGTATGGATTTATATATGTGTATATGGATGCTTATATAGATATACAGAGGTTGCTGCATGCATCATTACCCAGATGAATATATCACTATGCTTACTGTACTCTCTTCCCTTTTGGTAAAGAATTCATTCTCAATCCATAATGTGACTGCAAGTCTGATCCCTGGAATTCATGTACATGTGGTGGGCAGCATAGTGAGTTTATTTGCAGAGTTGGCTTAAAAAGAGGGAACTTCTGAACAATAAAAGAGCCTCTCTGGGTTGACACTTAGACATAGTTGCAAGGCAGGCTTAGCTTCATCATTGTAGAAAAAAGTTTCATGATGGCAAGGCTCAAGATTGAGGGCTTGGCTAATTAAATTGGCAGTCCCTAATTCTTGAGAGAAAATCAAGAATTCCCTAGGGGTAGAGGTTTAAAAGTTTCACATTTTCCCCAGTCCCTCAATGGGATTTTGCAAATACTTTTTTATTTTATGCCCAAAATACTCAGGGACATATCTGGGTTTTACAATTATTTGTACAGAATAATAAGATCTCATTCTTTATTCTAGGCTCCATGTATTTGGGTTGCTTAAATAAACTGACCAGACAGGATAAAGTAGATAGTATGCTACAGAAAATTTAAATGTTGGATGAAATAAGCATCTATTCTTCTGGTCTCATGCAGAAGTTGAAGTTTTAAAATACAGGCAGTTGAAGAATTTGAAAAATGAAAAAGGAAAGACAGGGAAAATATTTAAGTTCTCTGATTCCTTATAGCTATTTTATAGATTTCTGTGTTCATATCCTTTACATCCTGTCTTAAATTTATTCCTAGACATTTGATTTTTACAAATTCATTTTGCAAATGAATTTTTTCTTGATTTCCTCCACAACATAGTACTACACTAGATAAACCTTCCTTACTTATGGAATGTTGTCCTTGCACCACCACACCTTGCTAAATTTCTCCATTAGTTGAGAGAATTTTCTTGTAGTTTTTTGGACTTTCTCTACATTTGATCATGACACCTGCCAATAGTGAAATTTTATTTCACCATTCAAATTGGATGCCTATTATTTCTTTTTCCTGCCTGTTAGGATCAGAGCCATTCAAGAATCCACACAAATGCAGCGAGTCATGGTTTAAGTAGAGAAGTTAAGGTTTATTAGAGGAAGAAAGCAGAAGAAAGCAGGTGGGAGCCATCAGAAAAGAAAGAAAGGAAAAATGGCTCTGGCCCTCTATCTGAGAGCAGCATTTTTTGAAGGAAAAACCCACGTTGGGTATTGGGGGTGAAGGTCCTGCTGAGTGTGTTCTGGGCCTTGATTGGGTGAGTGCTTATCAGTTTCTGCTGACTGGTTACTAGGGTTTTAACACACTACTCTTCTTTGATGTGCACTATATTATCTATGTGGAGGAAGCAGGCCTTTTGGCTTGTTTGTGGTCATTCATCTTTATGGGCCTATCTGATCTTGCCTTATTTGCCTCCTGGAGTCTAGGTGCCACTGTGACTGGGATTTCTAAAACAGCCTTCCATCCTTTGTTTATGGCACACCTGGTATTTATGAGATAAGCAGCAGGGCCTGTGGATCTGACATTCATTCTATATGTTAGACTCTTTTTCTGTGGCCTGACACTGCCCAATTTCTCTTGCTAGAATTTACAATATAACATGGAATAGCAACAGTGATGCTGGGCATCCTTGCACTTTTCCACATCTTATAGGGAAAATGTTCTGTCCTTAACCATTGAGTAGGATGTTATCAGTGGCTTTTTCATATGCACCCATTAACATGCTGAAAAAGTTTCTCTCTATTCCTGTTTTTGAAGTGTCTTTACCAGGAAAGGATACTGGATTTTATCTAATGCTTTTCTGAATCAATTGTGATGCTTATATTAATTTTACCATTGTTTGTTTATGTGATGTAATACAATAATTGATTTTCCTATGTTTAAACTCTCTTACATATCAGAGATAAAACCTACTTGATCATAGGTATAATTTTTTCTTGTACAGTTTGCTTCAAATTGGAAATATTTTGTTGAGGATATTTGCCCATGTATTCAGAAGAGAAATTGGAATGTAATTTTCTTTGCTTGTATATTTATCTGGCTCTGGTATTTTGGTGGGGGCCTCATAGAGTCAGCAAAATAGTATTCCCTCATCCTCAAATTTCTGGAAGACTTTGAGCAGAATTTGTATTGATTCTTCATGGAATGATTAGTAGAATTCACCTGGATATGTATCTATTACTGGGCTTACTTAGGTTTGGAGGTTTTGATGACTGATTCCATCTCTTTACTTATAAATGCTATGTTGAGGATATCTATGTTTTCTAGAGTCAGTTTGGGATGTTCTTGTGTTTCATGGAATTTGTCCATTTCATGTCAGTTTTCTGAACTGATGGCATACTTTTATTTTTACTATTCTATTACATATCTTTCATTTCTGTGGCATTATTGAGGTCCCCCTTCTCCCTCCTGATTTTATTTGCATCCTTTCTATTGTTTCATTGTCAGCCTAGATAAGTGCTTTTCAATTTTGTTGATCTTCCCAAAGAACTAACTTTTTGGTTTTGTTTATTCTCTCTATTGTTTCTTTTTTCAAATTTTTCTTTATTTCTGCTCTAATCTTTCTTATTCTTTCCTTAGGCTTGCTTTGGGATTGATTTACTTATCTTTTTTCTAGTTTCTTCATATGTGTAGTTTGATCTTTGATGTTAGATATTTCTTCAATTTTAATGTAGCTCTTTATGGTTATAGTTTTCCTCTAAGCACTATCTTCATTGTACTCCATAGATTTTGATATATTTTGTCCTTGTTTTCATTTGTCCTGAGAGATTTAGTGATTTCTTTTGCAATTCCTTCTTTAACCCATGGATTGTTTAAGAGTATGTTTTTAACCTCCATATATATTGCTGTGTTTTTCCATTCAGTGTCAGTAATATTTTTCCAGAAAAAAAATTTTTTTTTGTGGTCAGAGAAAGAGCTTTGTAATATTTTGGTCTCAAACTTTTTTAAATTTATTGAGACTTGCTTTGTGACCCAACATGTGATTTCTTCTGCAGAATGATCTATGTGCACTTGAGAAGCAATATATGCTCTGCTGCTTTGTGTTGTAATTTCATGTATATATCTGTTAAGTCTACTTCATTTATCATATTATTCAAGTTGTTTATTTCATTATTGACCTTCCATCTAGGTGTTCAATCTACTGAGAGTTGTGTTTTCAAGTCTACAAATATTATTGTAGAGATTTCTTTTTCCACCTTCAGTTTTGCCATGTTTACCTCATGCATTTTGGGGCACTACAGTCAGGTACATAAATATTTATGGATTGTTATTTCTTCTTGGTAAATTGCAACTTTTATTAATATTTAATACCCTTGCTTATCTCTGACAATGATTTTTGGCAAAAAGTGTGTTTTGTCTGTATGTTATTATACCTACCCCAGCTCTTATTTGGTTACTATAAGCATGGAATATTTTTTCCATCATTCTGATATGAGTTGATGCAGGGATTCTGTGCCCAATTCACAAGAAAGTGCTAAATATTTGACAATGGAGATTTAAAGAGGGAAAGAATTTTTTTCAAACACAATTCAAAGAGAGTAGAAGCAATATGAACCATAATTCATGTCTCCCTGAATTAGAAACACTTTCAGTGTTTTATATCATTTAAGAAAAGGCAGGAAGTCTGAAGGTAATGAGGAGTTTACAAATAGTCTGAACACTGAGTATACACAGATTGGTTTTCTTAAGTTTAAAGTCAGTAAACATTGCAAGTGGGCCAACTCAGATTAGATGTGCCTTGGTCTAGCTAGGTTTAGACAGCATTTTCAGGGTTGACTCATGTCAATCAATGAAATAAAAAACATTGAAATCAATGTTTATAAGTTATTAAATAATTTAAAATCATTTACTAAATTAATTAAATAATAAATTAATATTGAAATGTAAAATATTGAAATCATTCCATATCTTTCTCCAAACACAATGAGATGAAGTTGGAAATCCATAAGATAAAGGAAAAGTATATTTGCAAAAGGTGCAAATATAACAGTGTACTCATAAACAACATGAGTCAAGAAATCACAAGGGAGATTAGGAAATTGAGACAAATGAAAATGAAAATACAACATACCTAAAATCATAATATGCTACAAGGGCAGTGCTGAGAAGGAAATAAAGATATCTAAGCAGTTACTTTATAAAATAAAGGTTTCTCCCATCAGAAACCTTACTTCACTAAAAAAGTGTCTAGAAAGAATAGAAAAAACTACAGCCAATGTGAGCAGACTCTTTGACTATCTCTTAAACTATTGGCCTCCTATACCCCCATTTGCTGTCAGCTAAGCAATCCCTAGTCTATTTTCTCTCTGTTGATTTCTCACTTCTGGAAATTATATGAATAATATCATACAATATTTCATTTTCTGATGAGTTTCCTTTACATAGCATAATATTTTCCAGTTTCAGGCAAGTTGAAGCATGCATCCATTCAGATCCTTATCCCATTTAAAACTCTTATTTTTATTTTCATTCTTGAGTTGTAAGCATTGCCTATGTACTCTAAATACAAATATGTTATCAGATATATATTTACAAATATTTTCTCCCATTCTGTGAGTGAATTGCTCATTCTATTGAGGTTATTCTTTGAAGCAGAGAGTTAAAAATTGTGATTAGATCTAATTTTTGTAATTTTCTGTTTATGCACATGCTTTCAGTGTCATCTGTAAGACTCTTTTGAGAGGCCATGGGAGGGCATGGCTTGGAAGAGGGACCCAATTGTGAGTCCCAGAGACCATACACCAATTAAAGGACATGTGGGTCAGCAATAGAGACAAACTGTGGTGAGACTGAACTAAAGGATTACATTATTGGAATAGTTTAAATTTCCAGGAACACCTTGAGATTTGATTATTACATCCCCCTCCTTCCCTAACCACTCAGACACATGATCAACATTCAGGGTGGGCAGCAGCAAATAAACATGCAAACTTGGTGCAACAATTGGACCCCACAAGACTCACACCCCCACTCAATGCACAAAGTGGGGGAAAACTGCCTTGAGGGGAACAGGTGCCTTGTGATGCCATCTGCTGGTTTGTTAAAGAAAGTGTAACCACAAATCTATAGATCTGACAAATTAGAGATAAGTGTTTGAATCAGCTTACATATCCTAAAAGATCACTATCAAGTTAAGTAAATGCCAAGAGGCCATAAACAACAGAAAATGTTTATGCATATAAAAAAACAGATGATAAGGATAACCCAAATCTGAACACACAAATCAAAGGATCAGATGAGATGCAGTACTTGGAGAAATTAATCAAAGAACTAAAGGCAAACAATGAGAGCACAGCACAGGATATAAAGGACATGAAGAAGAACTTAGAAGAGCATAAAGAAGAAATTGCAAGAGTAAATAAAAAATAGACAATCTTATGGAAATAAAAGAAACTGTTGTCCAAATTAAAAAGATTCTTGATACTCATACTACAAGACTAGAGGAAGTTGAACAGTGACTCAGTGACCTAGAGGACAATAGAAAGGAAAATGATAGAACAAAAGAAAGAACAGGGAAAAAATAAAAAAAATTGAAATGGACCTCAGGGTTATAATAAATATAAAGCATCCATATATAAGACTCACTGGTGTTGCAGAAGGGGAAGAGAAGGGTAAAGGTCTAGGAAGAGTATTCGTCACCATGGAGGCAAGAAGGCAGTGGCATGACATATTTAAAATACTGAGAGAGAAAATTGCCAAACAAGAATTCTTTACCCAGCAAAGCTCTCCTTCAAATTTGAGGGAAGCTTAAATTTTTCACAAACAAATGATGAGAGAATTTGCAAATAAGAGAGCTGTACTACTTGAGATACTAAAGGGAGCCCTAATGACAGAGAAACAAAGGAAGAAGAGAGAGATAAGGAGAAACATTCAGTACTAAAGAGTTTCAGTGTTGACATATTAAAGGACATTCAGAGAGAGAGGAAAAAATACATCTGACAAACATAAACAAAAGGATAGGATGGCTGACTCAAGAAATGCCTTCATAGTAATAACACTGAATGTAAATAACTCCCCAATTAAAGGATATAGATTGGCAAAATGGATCAAATAAATGAACCATCAATATGTTGCATAAAACAGACTCATTTTAGACACAGGAAAACAAAGAAATTGAAAGTGAAAGGATGGAAAAAATATTTCAAGCAAGCTACAGTCAAAAGAAAGCAGGTGTAGCAATATTAATCTCACGTAAAAAAGACTTTAAATTCAAGGATATTATGAGAGACAAAGAAGGACAATACATACAAATAAAAGGGGCAATACAAGAAATAATCATAAATGTTTATGTACCCAATGAAGTTACCACAAAACACATGAGAAAAACACTGGCAAAGTTAAAGGAAGCAATTGATGTTTCCACAATAATTGTGGGAGAATTCAACACATCACTCTCTCCTATAGATAGATCAAACAGAGAGAAGACAAAAAAGGAAATTGAAAACCTAAACAATCTGATAAATGAATTTAATTTAAGAGACATATGTAGAACATTACAACCCAAATCACTAGGATACACATTCTTCTCTAGTGCTCACAGAACTTTCTCTAGAATTGATCATAGGCTGGGGCAGAAAACAAGCTTCAATATATTTTAAAAAATTGAAATTATTCAAAGTACGTTCTCTGAACAAAATGGATTAAAATTAGTATTCAATAACCATCAGAGACTTAGAAAATCCACAAATACCTGTAGGTTAAAAAACACACTCCTAAACAATCAGTGAGTTAAAGAAGAAATAGCAAGAAAAATTGCTAAATATATAGAGACTGATGAAAATGAGAGCACAACATACCAAAACCTATGGGATGGAGCAAATGTGTTACTTAGGGGGAAATTTATAGCACTAAACACATACATTAAAAAGGAAGAAAGAGCTAAAATCAAAGGAATAATGGAGCAACTGAAGAACTAGAAAATGAACAGCAAACAAAACCTAAACCAAGTAAAGAAAAGAAATAATAAGTATTAAAGTAGAAATAAATCACATACAGAACAATAAAACAATAGAGAGAATAAACAACACGAAAGTTTGTTCTTTGAGAAGATCAACAAGATTGACAAGCCCTCAAATAGACTGACAAAATCAAAAAGAGAGAAGACCCATATAAACAAAATAATGAATGACAAAGTGGACATTACTGTGGGTCCTGAAGAAATTTAAAAAATTATAAGAGGATAAAATGAAAAAACTGTATGCCAAAAATCTGAATAATGTAGAGGAAATGGACAATTTCCTGGAAACATATTAACAAAGTAGACTGAGCAGAGAAGAAATAGAAGACCCTAACCAAACAATCACAAGCAAAGAGATCCAGGCTTCAAGAAGCTTTCCACAAATAAATGCCCAGGGCCAGATGGCTTCACAGTGGAATTCTACTAAACTTTCCAAAAGAACTGACACTAAAGTTACCTAAACTCTTTCAAAACATTGAAGAAAATGGAGCACTACCTAACACATTTTATGAAGCTAACAAATAGCAAAAACCAGGCAAAGATGCTACAAAAAGGAAAACTACAGACCTATCTCCTCAATGAATACAGATGCAAAAATTCTCAATGAATTACTTGCAAATCAAATCTAAATACACATTAAAAAATCATACACCATGACCAAGTGGGGTTCATTCCAGGCATGCAAGGATGGTTCCACATAAGAAAATCAATGTTTTACAACATATTAACAAATCAAAAGAGAAAAATCAAATGGTAATCTCAATAGATGCTGAAAAAACATACAGCAAAATCCAAAATTCCTTTCTGATAAAAAACATTCAAATGTAGAAAATGAAGGAAACTTCCTCAATACGATAAAGAGCATATATGAAAAACACAAAGCCAGCATAGTACTCAATGGTGAGGGACAGAAAGCCTTCCCTCTAAGATCAGGAAAAAGAAAATGATGCTCATGGTCACCACTGCTATTCAACATTGTGATAAAAGTGCTAGCCAGGGCACTCCAGAAAGACAAAGATATAAAAGGCATCCAAATTGGAAAGGAAGAATTAAAACTGTCATTATTTGCAGATGATATGATCTTATATCTGGAGAACCCTGAGAAATCAACAATACAGCTACTAGAGCTAATAAACAAATTTAGTAATTTAGCAGGATAAAAGATTAATGCATATAAGTAAGTAATGTTTCTATATGTTAGAAATGAACAAATTGAAGACACACTCAAGAAAAAGATACCATTTTCAATAGTGACTAAAAAAATCAAGTATCTAGGAATAAACTTAATCAAAGATTTAAAAGACCAATACAAAGAAAAGTACATAATTCTACTAAAAGAAATAGAAGGGGACCTTAAAAGATGGAAAAATATTCCATGTTCATGGATAGGAAGGCTAAATGTCATTAAGATGCAAATTCTAGCCAAACTCATGTACAGATCCAATGCAATCCCAATCAAAATTACAACCTACTTTGCGGACTTGGAACAGCTAGTTATCAAATATATTTGGAAAGGGAAGATGCATCGAATTGCTAAAAACATGCCAAGTAAAGAAGAAAAGGAGTGGAAAATCTTACATTCCATGATTTTGAAGCTTATAAAGCCACAGTAGTCAAAACATCACAGTACTGGCAGAAAGATAGACATACTTATCAATGGAATTGAATTGAGAATTCAGAGATATACCCCCAGACCTAGGGCTGACTGATCTTTGATAAGCACCCCCCCCCCAAAGTCACTGCACTGGGACATAATATTTTCAACAGATGGGGCTGAGAAATTTGGATAGCCATGTACAAAAGAATGAAAGGGGACCCCAATCCTCACATGCTACACAAAAATTAATCCAAAGTGGATCAAAGATCTCAATATTAAAGACAGTAGCATAAAAATCCTAGAAGATAATGTAGAGAAACATCTTCAAGAACTTGTATTAGGTGGCCGCTTCCTAGACTTTACACACAAATCACTAGCAGAAAAAGAAAAAATACATAAATGGGAACTCTTCCAGCTTAGAAGTTTCTGTACCTCAAAGGAATTTGTCAAAAAAGGTGAAGAGGCAGCCAACTCAATGGAAAAATTTTGGAAACCATGTATCTGACAAAGGACCAATATCACACATATATAAAGAAAACATACAACTCAATGACAAAAGTACAGACAGCCCAATTATAAAATGGGAAAAAGATAAGAATAGACCATTCTCTGAAGAGGAAATGCAAGTTGCCAAGAAACACATGAAAAAAACGTTCCACTTCACTGGATATTAGACTGATGCAAATTAAAACCAAAATGAGATGCCATCTCACACCAATTAGAATGGCTGCCTTTAAACAAACAGGAAACTACAAATGCTGGATGGGAGGTGGAGTAATTGGAACTATTATTCATTGTTGATGGGACTGTTTAGTGGATCAGCCACTCTGGAAGTCAGTCTGGCACTTTCTTAGAAAACTAGATATAGAGTTACCCTTCGATCCAGCAATTGCACTTCTCAGTATATACATGGAACCTCTGAAAGCAGTGACATGAATAGATATCTGCACACAAATGTTCATAGCAGAATTAGTCACAATTTCCAAGAGATGGAAACAACCCAAATATCCTTCAAGAGATAAGCGAATAAATAAAATGTGCTATATACACTTGATGCAATACTATGTGGCAGTAAGAATGAATGATGTTATGAAACATATGTGAACATTGATGAACCTTGAAGAGCTAATGCTGACCAAAATAAACAAGACACAAAAAGAGAAATATTATATGCTACCACTAATGTGAACATGGAAAAATTTAAAATAAATGGTTTGTAATGTAGAATGTAGGGGAACTTGTGATACAGAGCAATTAAAGAAGGGGAAATGATAACCAAATAAGAACAGATAAGCTATTGTGGGTAAATTTAATGTTCTGCAAATGCCCAGAAATGACTACAGTCTGTTATTTTCTGATGGGTATGGTAGGAGCAAGTTCACAGAAAGGTTGCTATATTAGGTTATTTTCTTGAGGTAGAGTAGTATCATGTTGGAAGTCAAGAAATTATTTTAGGTTAGTTGTCTTTTTCTTACTCCCTTGCTATGGTTTGTTTGAAATGTTTTTTTTTTATTTTATATTTTCTTTTAATTTTTTGATATAGCTGATTAAAAAAAATGAAAAAAATATGCAGAGCCCCCTTGAGCAACTGTTGGAGAAGCAGGGGTGTTGGGTTTCCCTACCTCTATGGTTGCTGATGTGCTCACAGACATAGAGGACTGGTGGTTTGATGGGCTGAGCCCTCTATCTCTGGACTTGCCCTTGGGAAAACTGTTACTGCAAAGGAAGGCTAGTCCTGCTTATAACTGAGTCTAAGTGTCTCCTGCTGAATGCCTCTTCATTGCTCAGATGTGGCCCTCTTGTTACCTAAGCCAACTTGGAGGTGAAAGTACTGCCCTCCCCTCTACATGGGATCTGACACCCATGGGTGTAAGTCTCCCTGGCAGCATAGAATTTGACTCCTGGGGAGGAATCTAGACCTGGCACATTCAGGTGGAGATCATCCTCTTGACTGAAAGTGGGATGTGAAATGAAATAAGTTTCAGTGGCTGAGAGATTCCAAAAGGAACCAAAAGGTCATGCTGGTGGGCACTCTTATGCACAATACAGATAACCCTTTTTACGTTCTAATAAATTGGAATAGCTAGCAGTAAATACCTGAAACTATCAAACTACAACCCAGAACCCTTGAATCTTGAAGATTATTGTATAACAAGGTAGCTAATGATGGGTGACAGTGTAATTGGGGAAGCCGTGTGGATCACACTCTCCTTTGTCCAATGTATGGATGGATAAGTAGAAAAATCAGGGCAGAAAAAAAGCACCCATTGATCATTTTTACTTTGTTTGTTCTTTTCACTTTAATTTTTGTTCTTATTACTTTTTTGTGTGTGGTAATGAAAATGTTCAAAAATTAATTTTGATAGTGGATACACAACTACATAATGGAAGTGTGAATGATTGTACACTTTGTATGACTGCATGGTATGTGAATATATCTCAATAAAATTCAATTAAAACTGATTCAGCAGAGGTCCACATTTTAGTTGCATGAATATTTTGAATAAAAATGCAAATGAGGCCTTATTAAACTGCATATAAACCTATTAACGTACATTTCCCTGCTGAGGGCGATTACCTTTAAGATGGCACAAGGAGTAATAAAAAGAGAGAAACTGTATATTTCTAATATTGGCAAATTGGCAGATTTATTAATATTAAAATTATTTTTATAATGCTCATTGAAATCTAAATGTGATTTGGAATATAATGGATTGTTCCTTATACAATTAATAACATATAGATTAGGTACCGTGATGAATATTGTTTAAATTTAGCATGTTAAATTTTGTTCAATAATGTAATAAAAAGCTCATTGATATATATTCATTTCCTTGAGGTTACTGTAAAATACTTCATTGTAATTGGATATTATTTCTGAAACATATTCATTTTAATTTCATCAATATTGTTTCCCTAGAAAGTGAAAATTTCCCTCAGTTAATAAAACAATCATACCAAACACCTATCATTTTCCTTCACTGCTTCAGTTGATACCCAGTTGGTAAGGCAAAGACTTCACTTGGAATTTATTACAAATTATTATAGATTTTTATTAGTCTTAAAATCATAATTATATTCAGTAAGTTAATGTTGTCTACTATTTAATATACATATAGCATTCTGACAATAATTGTTCCCCAACAGCATTATATATCTATTTTTAAAAAAAGAATATCCGCTTTCAAGCATTCCTTATCATAAACTCAACCATTTCCATGTGCTTTCTGTGAAGCATATAAACTCAAAGACAAAACATGTATTTTTTAATTTAAATTGTCACTTTCCCAATACTTAATTTCTATTAAATTCATACAAATATATGTGGTATGAGTGAAGAAACAAAGAAAGAAATGCAGCATAATAAAGGGCACAGCTACAGCTTCACTCATTTAGGAACACAATAAATGACAGAAGTAATGTGTGATATGTAGTTTCAATTATATATACTTTTCAGTTAATATTATTTGGATGGTTGGAAATTCATATAGGTTAAAATCAATTTCACTCCTACCTCTCACCATGCACAATTTATGTAGTATAATGACTAAATATAAAACTCAAAACATGGCTTTGGAGACTAACATTTCATAATGTCTTCAGGATACCAACTTAGGTAAGTGTTTTTCAGGCAAGAAATAAAGCAAAGTCCAATGAGGAGGATTGATTAATTTGATTATATTAGAATTGGGAAATTCTGTCCCTCATAGGATATAGCAAAAACCAATATTTTGTGAAACTGACTTTGGAAATTTGTCTGGAACAAATAATTCACAAAGGAATTTCACAGAAAGAATTCAAGATTATCATTAAACATCATTAAAACTTAAAAAGTGATATGTATATATCTGCATATGTATGCATATATATACATATACATACACTAAGCACATTGGACTTATCTGAAATATCTAACAATAGAAATTCTTAATGAAGAAGTTGAGCTGAGAGAACTCTCAGAGATTAATGATTACTTTTAATTCATACAACCTGTTTAGAATATAATGTGGCATAATATTAATTGGGTTAAGCTCTGTCATACATGAGTGAACCCCTCAATTCAGTGTAGATCTACTTATGCATGATGTCTGTCTCTTTTCTGTGAGCTACAGATCTTCACAATGGATCCCAAGCTGATGAAGAACCATCACCCAAAAGTAAAAGAGAATACAGATAATGGCCAAGAATATTACAGCTCTTTAATCTACACTTTTCCATCTTTTGTCATTATATTGTATAAGCTAGGTATATGGCCAAACTTTACATGAGTGGGGTTTTTGTATACTGTCTTTTTATAGGGAAGAGCACTAAAATGTTAATAATTAAGAAGAGGATCTAAGATGGCAGCATAGAGAGGAGTGGAAGCTAAGTAGTCCCCCTGGAACAACTAAAAAAAAAAAAAAAAACAGAAACATCTAGTAAATAATGTGGAATAACTGCAGGGGGACAAACATGACTGTCCACTCACCATACACCAACCTGAATTGGGAGGCATGCCCAAGATCACAGCATAAAATATGTAAGTAAAAACTGCAGATCCAAATCAGGAGACCCCTCCCCCACAGCCCTAGTTACAAAGCCTCATGGTGCCAGAGAGAAACTTCTCCCAGCATGTGAATATAGCTCAGCTGAGCTCCAGCTGGGGTTTTAATTAGCAAGTGTGAACTGCTCACTATGAGTTATGAATCCCCAACAAGTAGACAGAGACTTTGGGTGATGACTGACCTTGGAGATCCAGAGTGTTGCCTCAGACTAGCTCTGTTCCTTTTTCAACTCAGTGGAGTGAACCACAGCCATTTTCAGTTCCCAGTTCTGTGACCCAGACAAGGGTATAGAACAGACAGAGGGAGACCATTGAAATACTAATGACCTCCCCCTAGGGTGTCTAACTTCTCTAAGAGGAAAGGGGTGGGCCCCGGTTTTCCAACTTCCTTTCCTTCAGAACTTACACCAGTCAAGAATTATAGGCTAACAGGCACCACATGCTGGGCAGAAAAGCACAGTGACTGGAGGCATCAGAGGGTGTACCAGTTTTCTAAGACACACCTTCAGGGAAACCAGATACTGAATATTTCTTCCTTCTGGGACCTTAGCCCATTCTGGTCTGGGGAGGCCTGATTGGGGTAATCAAGGAAACCATCTCTAGACAACAGAATACTACAACTTACACCAAGAAAAATGAGGTTATGGACTGGTCAGGGGAAGAAACTTGCACTTCAACTGTGATGCAGAAATTGAAACAACTAATAATAACTGAATTCAAAAAGTTTAGGGAAGATATGGCAAAAGAGATGAACCATATAATGAAAACACTGTATGGGCATGAGGTAGAAATTGAAAGTTCAAAAAACCAACTGGTGGAATCTATGGAAATGAAAGGCACAAGAGATAAGAGACACACTGGAAACATACAACAGCAGATCTCAAGAGGCAGAAGAAAACACTCAGGAACTGGACAACAAGGCACCTGAAATCCTACACACAAAAGAATAGATAGAGAAGAGAATGGATAAATACAAGCATCATCTCTGAGAACTTAAAGAGAAAACAAAAAGCAAGAATTTACATGATATTCGTGTCCCAGAAGGAGAAGAGAAGGGAAAAGGGGCAGAAGCAATAATAGAGGAAATAATCAATGAAAATTTCCCATCTCTTATGAAAGTCATAAAATTATGGATCCAAGAAATGCAGCATACCCCAAACAGAATAGATCTGAATAGGTGTATGCCAAGACACTTAATAATCAGATTATCAAACATCAAAGATAAACAGAGAATCCTGAAAGCAGCAAGAGAGAAACAATCTATCACATACAAAGGAAGCTTGATAAGACTATGTGTGGATTCCCCAATAGAAACCATGGAGGCAAGAAGGAAGTGGGGTGATGTATTTAAGACACTGAAAGAGAAGAACCACCAACCAAGAATTATATATCCAGCAAAACTATCCTTCAAATATGAGGGGAAGCTTAAAATATTCTCTGAGAAACAGACAATGACCAAGTTTGTGAATGAGAAACTTGTTCTACAGGGAACACTAAAGGAAGCACTACAGATAGAAAGGAAAAGACAGGAGTGAGTGGTTTGGGAAACAATTTTGGGAGATAGAAGCACAGCAATGTAAATACACTGAACAGAGATGACCAAGCGTGGTTGAAAGAGGAAGGCTGGGACCGTGTGGGACACCAGAACAAAAGATGAATGATAAAGATGGACTGTGAAACTCAGGGAAACCTAGGTTGCTCAATGATTATAATAAAAGGTACAAATATGTTTTGTTTTGTTTTGTTTTTTAAATTTTATTTTAAAATAAAATTCAAAGTTATAGGAACAGTTGCAAGAACAATACAAACCCCATACACAGAACTCCAGCATTCCCTGACCCCCCTCCCCTGACACCCCAATTCAATAACTTTAACAAGTTCTCACATCACTATTTCTTTCCCTCCCTCCCTCTCTCCCTCTCTTCCTATCATCCATCATCTATTGCTCTGTCTCCTGAACATATGCGAGCTAGCTGCACAAATCCTTGAACAAACAATATAATTCACATATACAATTCCCATGAACATGAACATTCTTTTATGCAATCTCATTAAGTGCAGCTAAGAAGTACAAGAGATTCAACAATGATACAAAGTTTACATTCTATATTTCCTTTTCCTTATGTCTCAACAACTGTGTCCCTTTGAGCCTCCTGTCCTCCATCCTCAGATCCCATCCAGGGTCATCCTTGGCATTCAATTGTCATCTATTTAGACTTTTTTTTTCTCAGTTGTGGAAATATTTATACAGCCTAAATCTTCCCATTCCACCCCCTCCCTAGCATTCTATTAGTGGGATTAATCACAGTTGGAATGTTGTAATGCTGTCACCTTCCCACCATCCATTACTAGAAATTTCCCTTCACCTCAAAGAGCAACCTTACACTCATTTCTTAACTCTCCATTGCCCCTTCCTCCATTTGTCTTAACCCATACTCTACTTTTCATGTCTATGGTCATATTCTCTGATAATTTCTTTGTGCTTACTGTGGGGCTTAAAATTAAACTTTCAAATCCATAACAATCTTGTTTTTCTTTGATACCAACTTAATTTCAATAGAACACACAAACTACGTACCTATACTCCTCCATTCCCCTGCTTTTGCATAGTTATTGTCAAAAGTTACATGTTTTACATTGAGTTCAAAACCATTGATTTGTCATTAGAGTTTGTGTATTTTGTATCATGTAGGAAGTAAATAGTGGAGTTGCAATTCAAAAATTGTTTACTTCTATTTGTATTCTGTTGTGGTCAGAGATTGTGCTTTGAATATGTCCCATTGTTTTGTTTTGATTTTTTTTAATTTATTGAGGCTTGTTTTATGTCACAGCATATGGTCCATTCTGGAGAAAGATCCGTGATCACTAGAGAAAAATGAGTGTCCTGGTGATTTGGGATGTAAGGTTCTGTATATGTCTGTTAAAATTATCTATATCTCTTTCCCCTTTCTTATTGGCAAACTCTCTCAGAATTTGTCTGTGAAAAATTTAAGCTCTCCCTCAAATTTGAAGGAGAATTTTGCTGGATAAAGTATTCTTGGTAGGAAATTTTTCTCTCTCAGAATTTTAAACATGTCATGACTCTGCCTTCTCACCTCCATGGTGGCTGCTGAGTAGTCACAACTTAGTCTTATGTTGTTTCCTTTGTATGTGGTGAGTTGCTTTTCTCTTGCTGCTTTCAGAACTTCCTCCTTCTCTTCAGTATTTGAGACTCTGATCCGAATATGTCTTGGAGTGGGTTTATTTAGATTTATTCTATTTGGAGTTCACTGTACATTTATGCTTTGTGTATGTATATTGTGTAGGTTTGGGAAGTTTTCTCCAACAATTTCTTTGAATACTCTTTCTAGACCTTTACACTTCTCTTCCCCTTATGGGACACCAATGGATCTTAAATTTGGATGTTTTATTTTATCTATTGTATCCCTGAGATCCTTTTTTAATTTTTTTATTTTTTTCTCCTTTCTTTCTTTCTTTCTTTCTTTCTTTCATTTTCTGTTCTGTGGACCCCTAGGACACTGAGACATTGTTCAACTTCCTCTAATCTTGTATTATGAGTATCCAGAGTCTTTTTAATTTGGCCAACAATTTCTTTTATTTCCATAAGATCTTCTATTTTTTATTTAATCTTGCAATTTCTTCTTTATGTCCCTTTTATCCTGTTCCATGTCCTTCTTCATGTCTTTTATATCCTTTGCCATGTTTTCATTCCTCAATTGTGATTGTTTGATTAATTGTGCCAAGTACTCTGTCTATTCTGAAATTTTTACTTGGGTGTTTGGGATTGGGTTCTCCAAATCATCTGGTTTCATCATATGCATAAAGAGTTTCTGTTGTTTTTGGCCTCTTGGCATTTGCTTTGCTTGATAGGATTCTTTCAAGTAAAAAAAAAAAAATCTAACTTTTCCAATATACAAGTTGGTGGCACAGACTTTCTCCAAATAAACAGCAGATGGTGTCTGCAAGTCACCTATACCCCTCAAGTCAGTTCTCCCCACCATTGTCTCTGTGATGTGTGGGGAAATTATTTTTGTGGAGTTCAGTTGGTGAACTCAGATTGGGTTTGTTGTTGGAGCTGTCCACCCTGAACATGGTGCATGTGTCTGGGTGGTCAGGGAGGCAGGGCTGCTTTAATATTCAAACCTCCCAGGTGATTCCAGAGATTCAAGGCTGTTGCAAGAGTCTAAGCCTTCATCTCAGTTTTGCCTCAGATTTATCTGTCACTGACCCACAAACCACCAGCATTGATGTAGCATCCCTGGGTTTTCTAAGCAAGACCCCCTTCTCAGCTGTGATCTTCCAGGACCTCTGCTGAGGGAAGGCTGTGCTATGTCACTAGTGCATGTCATCCCTCAAGGGAAGCCCTGGGCCCCAGGCCATGCAGGGGTGCTCTCTGCCTGATGCAAATATTAGCCTATAATTCTTGACTGGTGTAAGTTCTGAATGAAAGGCAGGTAGTAGATCTAGGGCTCACCACTTTCCTCTTAGAGAAGATAGATGCCCTAGGGGGAGGTCATTAACATTTCAATGGTCTCTTTCTGCCTGTGCCACACTCTTGTCTGGGTCACAGAACTGGGAACTGAAAATGGCTAAGGCTTTCTCCATTGAGTTGAGAAAGGAACAGAGCTAGTCTGAGATGACCCTCCAGCTTTCCAAGTTTAGTCATCACCCAAAGCCTCAGTCTACTTGTTGGAGATTCATAACTTATAGTGAGCAGTTCACACTTGCTAATGAAAACCCCAGCTGGAGCTCAGCTAAGCTATATTTGCTTGCTGGGCAAAAGCTTCTCTCTGGCACCATGAGGCTTTGTAACTCAGACTGTGGGGGAGTGGTCTCCTGATTTGGATCCACAGTTCTTACTTACAGATTTTATGCTGTGATCTTGGATGTTTCTCCCAATTCAGGTTGGTGTATGATGAGTGGATGGTTATTTCTGTCCCCCTTCAGATCTCCTGTATTATTTTCTAGTTGTTTCTGGTTTTTTTTTGTTGTTGTTCCAGGGGGACTACTTAGCTTCCACTCCTTTCTATGGCACCATCTTAGATCCTCCTCCTACAAATATGTTTTTACATGAGGTAGAACAAATGAATGTCAACATTGCAAGGTGCTAAAAATAGGGTGGGATTGGGGGAAAATACAATCAATGTAAACTAGAGACTAGAATTAACAGAAACATTGTATTATGTTTCCTTTAATGTAACAAAAGCAATATACCAAAGCTAAATGCATATGGGGGTGGGAATTAGGGGAAGGTTATGGGACTCCTGGCTTTGGTGATGTTGTCTGACCCTTTATTCTACTTTAGGTTAATGCTATCTTTCCTTTTGTCACCTTCAAGCTATCAAGTTTTTGGTTTGTTTGTTTGTTTTTCTCTCTTTCTCTTGCCTTTTCCTTTGCCTCTCTGTCTTCTTTGACTCTTCCTCCATCTTTGTGGAAGAAATTTCCTTATTTATAGAGTGGCAATGGTGCTCAATAAACAAATATGTGACTATGCAGGAAACCAATGATTGTTTACTTAGGATGGAATGTATAGTGTTTGAAAAAAACCATCTTAAAAGAAATGGTTGATGAAGAAACCTTGAGGTCACTATATTGAGTGAAATAAGACAGTCACATAAAGGCAAATATTGCAGGGTCTCACTGATTTGAACTAATTATAGTATGTAAACTCATAGACATGAAATATAAGTTACCAGGATATAGAATGAGGCTAAAGAATGAGGAGTGGTTGCTCATTATGGGCAGAATGTTCAACTAGGGAGAACTTAAATATTTGGAAATGGAGAGGGGTGATGGTAGTATGTAATGAGAATAATTAACAGTGCTAAAAGTGGTGTGAAGTTGGTGGAAAGGGTAAGCTCAGAGTCACACATGTCACCAGAAGAAAAGTTGGAGGTTAAAAGATGGGAATGTATAAAACAGTGAATCTTGTGGTTGAAAATGTCCATGATTAACTATACAAATATTAGAAATCTCTCTCACAAACTAGAACAAATGTATGTCACTATAACCAGAGGTTAATAATAGAGAGGCATATAGGGGAAAAATGTATACCTATTGCAAACTATATACTACAGTTAGTAGTATTTTAACATTCTTTCATCAACAGTAACAAATGTACTATACCAAAACTATGAATCAATAACACAGGGGAGGGCATGGTTAGGGGTATGGAGGATGTGAGTTTCCCTTTTTTGTCTTTGTTTCTTTTCTGAAGTAGTGAAAATGTTCTAAAAATTGAAAAAGATAATTGTGTTGATGGATGCACAGCTGTATGGTGGTGCCATGGGCAATTGATTGTACACTTTGGATCTTTGGATACTTGTATGGTATCTGAACAATCTCATTAAAAGATGCATATGTGGAGGACTGAAAGGGCACATATACTGAAGTGCTCATCTACTTGAAAAATATTCATTGTGAGTGTGTGTGTACAATAAGCTAGTATGAAGAGAATTCAGTGACTTAAATTATGGGCAGTGTTAACTCAATAAAGTAATACATACATAAAAATTTTAACAATTCAATCTATCTCAAGCATACTATATTAAAATGAAAAATTTGCAAAGACACAAAATAGGCATGTATTATGCATGTGTGACAATTTTTTCTATTGTAGGCCACTGGATCATAAAGTAGCTAAGGATCATAAAGTAATGTAGAATTTAAAATTAAAAAGTGGGTAAGTTTATGGAAAGGGAAATATTATTACTGTTACATGTTCTATTTAACCCTTTAAAATTGCCTTATTCCATTTTTTCCTATTCAATAGTTATAGTTTAGTTTTATTTGTCCCCTATGTGAGAATAAGTTCATTGCCCCTATGCTTCTTTAACAAAATTGTGCTTCTATAGCTGCCCAATCATAGAACAACATATGACTGTAAATAAAGAACTGCCCCCATGAGCTGAATTTTACCAATCTTCTTTCTAAAAATGGGTTTTTGTTCTTCCAGCTCTGACAAACTTAAACTCCAAAATGCCTTTTTCCTAAAAGGATGTGTGGGGGATGATATTTCTAACTTTGGACACAGAACAAACTATATCTGGAGCAACTATAGCATGTTAATATGGGAAAGTATTGGAAAATAAGCATTTTTGAACAAATGTAAGTGATCTCTGTTCTGGCCTGTGGGGGCTAGTCTGTCACTGAGACCAAAGTAAACACCAGGAATGGAGTGAGTCATAAACTTTATTACAGGAACTTACTTACAGAAGTATAGCAAAAAGTCAGTCAAGCCGCTCTGATATTGGCCAGCTCAGAACTCAGTGTGACAGTACAACACAATTAGGCAGGATTCAGCAAGGCCAGTTATAGATGCTTGAAACAAAGTTTCCAGTGGGTATGAGATAAAGGATTCTTGTAACATTTAGATTAGCTACATACTAGGAAGGGAGTAACATTCTCAGTTCTGGAAATCAGTGAACATTGGAAATGTTTACTTAATACAGGGGAGAACTGACCATCTATGTGTTCCCTCCATTTGAGTGGGGTTGGTTACATTTTGATGAAATGCTCTGGGTAATGCAGGGTGCTGTGTGTTTTAGTTTCACAGACTTCTAGGAAAGGTCCAGGCTCTGGGATCCCATAATCTTGATATAGCAGCTGTAGGATCTGAATGAGGATCCAATGTATGAAATCCAATCATGATTTGTCCAACTGCCTATTCAAGATTAAATAATATTTTCAGTAAGCATGTTCATATCATGTATCCCAGGAAATCTTTCATAGAATTTTAGTGCAAGTAAATCTTAATTAACAGGACCTATGAGAAGAAGTGTTAGATTGTATATAGGGTAAAAAACAATTAAATACTAAACCCATTCAACTACACTATAAAAACAGTGAACCCTAAGTTAAACCATGGATGATAGTTAATAGCACAATTATAAAAATATGCTATCATGAATTGTAACAAGTGCACCACACCAATGCAAAGAGTTAACAATAACTTTGTTTATTGGAATCCTTTATTTTATGCATAATTTTTCTGTAACCCACAGCATCTCTAATAAAGAAAAAATACACTTATCTTTTATCCTGAATGAAAACAGCATCAAAATACTACTCAAAAAGTACAAAACTTAAATCCTCAGTGATGAAGACAATGAGATGGTATTCATGAATTGATATTTATACAATTTAGGAGATAACATCTCACAGTTGGTGCCAAATGAGTAGGAGAAGGAACTTTGGGTAATAATATATACAGATGTAGAAACATAGGTTGATGTTTTGGACATCTTAAAATTCAGAGAAATGTGACCTTTAGCTGAGAGAATGAACAGTTAACTTTGAGTCCTGGATGCTGATTTAGACTTTGCTTAGCCTCCTCATATTAACACCAAAAGAACTCAGCCTTCAGCAATCTACCTTGTGCAGGCTTAAAATATCTGAGGAGGCCTCTGGGCAGCACTTGTTAATTGAAACCTAGAGGAGAGTATCTCCCTATGTGGATTGGTGGGACCAACTCAAATTGTGGCAGCTCTCATCCTACATATCATTAAACAAAATCTTGTCAACCATTTAGCTCCAATGTATGGAGATCCAATCAATCAGCTCTCAGGGGGTCCATTCTAGATTTTAAACAAACATCTCAAGACTGAAAAGCATTGGAATAAATACAAATTTTAAATAAGAAAGAAGATAAACATTTTTTAAATGAATGCAAATGCTTTGAGACAACTAAGAGGACGATGAGACATTGTAAAACCTTTAGTTACTTTATTCAAAATTATAAAGGATGACTTTGCATCTGTGTTTGTTATCAGAAAATAAATCACAATCTTAAAATTGCTAGAGTGCTAAGGGTAATAATGTGTGTTTATTTACACAATTTTAAGCATTAAATATCACTTAAGATAATTTTTAAAAAATGAAGATCATTTTCCATATTATGGAATGCATTCACACATATGTGGGAAATATGCAAACAATAAATGATCATCTTAACTTAAAATGAAAGTGAATTTGGTGTTATAAAAATTACAAGGGAAAAAAAGCAGAAAAATCATTCAGGTTGGAAAAACTTAATTTTCTTGATTGACATATGGATTATTGACCTAATCCATACCCATGGAGGGCACGTTAATTAAAATATGCTCTTAGAAATACGAGTATACAGCTTCATAAATTCTTAAAACAAAATATCAAATTGTACAGAGAACATTAAAAGCAGGAAGAAATAGAAAACTGTTTTTCCAGTTGCTGAATATAGGCTTAAATAAAATGAGTATTAATTGCTTAATGCTGAAACTTTTCTGGATAAAGATTCCAATGTAAAAAGTCAACCTTCATGAAATTCAACTCTTAGTTTTAAATAACTAATTAATATAACACTCAGAACACTGCTTCAGACTGTGAGAATTAGAATAATAAAACTTTCCATATGAAGAAGAAAATTTTCCTATCTTTTTTGGTGGGAATAGTGTATCATATAGTATAAGCAATATCTGACATTCTGAAAGCAAAATCAAATTCCATTTGTAGCCACATCTCACCCTGTAGGTCAAAATGAGAGACACAGAAAGAGATGTTAACCCACCCCAATAAAAGTGTTGGTGTACCCAACAGGAGCACATCTCATTCAGCACTGGACAGAACCATATTGTACTCACAAAGAGAAGACTTAGAGCAAGGTCAACTTCACTAGCGGGAATCAGGTTCCTCATTCACAGCAGGTCCCAAACCCTGGCCAATGTAGGGAGATACTTTCATCACAGCCCCCTCTGTGTTTTTTGTGTCTTTCTTGAGGAACATGGCTCCTCACCCTGTTAGGTCTGGGACCTGGTACCCTCCCACATTGCCCTCTTTTGTAAAGATAGGCTGCATCGCTGTCCACCCATTTCATGCCATTTCTCCTGTTCATGTCTCACTGCTGCTCCACCTTCCCCACCTCTCCTACTGGAATCTAAAAATGAGGCATTGCCAAAGTTACAAGATAAACTATGTGTAATTCCCTATTGGTCAGAGCTCACATACTTTACATTTCCAAGACCCTGTGTAACACCCTGACTGCATGGCTTTCCCACCAAGCAGTGACTTTCTGCTGGTTAGGGCCACCCTGGGGCTTCTCTCAATAAACCTTTTATTGTTGCAGCCATTTGGCCCTGTCACCCATCTTTCAAACTAAACTACCTTACATTTGGTCCAGAAACCTGGGAATGTGAGGTAACACTTTCCTTTGCCATTTAAACATCAACACCAACCTCTTATCTAGCCTAGTTGTAAACCATCTACTCATGCCCTGAATTTCTCTTCCATGCTGAAATTAAAATCCTAAGATGAGATAGAGAATATTAGGTGGGAATGCCCCCTCATCCTGGTTCTGTCCAGGAATAATTCTCTTCTTTGGACCTCAAGGGTGACTCAAGAGGATGTCTGTGTTCACCTCATGTCCACTGAACTTGAAAGTTCATTCTTACCCTATGGATCCCCTCAGGCCTCCTTATGAGCAACACATCCTTCATCCCATCATGGGACACCCCCATAGGTTGCCTTGTAAATGCATGGGGTCAAAGTTGTCTGGCCCAATACAAATTAAAGAACATCTCTAAATTGCCTGAAAATGGGACCTTTGATTCACAAGTTCTCACTAATCTTGACAGATTCTGTCAACAGAATGGCAAATGAAATGAAGTTCCATATGTCCAAGTTATCTCTGAGAGAAGCCAAAGACCCTCCCTCTGCTCCTCCTGCTTCTCCTTCCAGATATTACTTCTTCAATCTCCCCTTCCAAAAAAATCCTCTTCTCTAAGCCCCTCACCTGTTTCAAGCACTCTTAAAAAACTCCTCAGCCTATCCTCCCCTTGCAAGAAGTGTCTGGACCACAGGGGCTCATCAGCATCCCTGTTCAATTCTCTGTTTCTGGCCTTTACCAAGTTAAGAAATGCCTAGGCTTGTACCCTACTGACCCTACTCAATGTCTTAAAAATTTCAATAACTTACCATGTCCTATTACCTCACCTGGTGAGATCTCCATGACATTCTCTCTACCTGCCTCATCCCCAAGGAAATGGAAGAAGTATAGCTAGCAGCTCAGACACATGCAGACACCTTAAATAGACAGGACCCCAATAATAGCCCTGTAAAAGCCACCACAGTGCCTCAAGAGGGACCTGATTGGAATTATCAGGATGGAAACCTAACAGTTTCACTACCTTATAACAACTTGCCTCACTAAGAGACTGCAGGTGGCCATACATAAAGCAGCTAATTATAATAAACTGAAAAAAACTCCCAAGGGAATAATAAAACCCCAGCAGCATTTCTGGCTAGACTCCAAAAAACCCTACAATGCTATACTGTCATTAATAAAAAAATTAACTGATGTAAGCTATAAGGCCTTTAACAATAGAAATGTAAAAAGCCCAGCAGGAATCCATATCACCAAAGGGAGCTAATTTATGTGACCTTTAAGACCTTTCTCAAAGGAAAACACCACTGGGAGCCTGTTTTAAATGCAGACAGCCAGGGCACTGGCCAAGTAATGCCCAAATCCCCAACCCCCTCCCAGGGCCATGCCTTCTCTATAAGCATGAGGGTCATTGGAAGCCTTACTGCCCCTGGGCCTCTCAAGGCATGGGAATATCAGTTACCTACTCAACTAAAGCCCCTGGTTTCAATCTCTCAGAGCTCTTGGGTCTAGCAGCAGAAGACTGAAGGGACTAAGGGACTCCACAAGGCCCTGCAATGATCTCTCACACAAAACTTCAGGTAACTCTCTCTATAGCAGGCAAGCCAATTTCATTTCCTATATACACAGGGACCACTTACTCTGTTCTCCCTTAATATAAAGGGACAACAAACAAATCTTCCCACCTGCTGGGAGGACCAGAAAGTGCAAGGGAATTTTAAGACTTCTCAGAACCTCTGCTAACCTTATCCCAGGCCAAACAGAGCTGGTCTACATCCCCTACAAGGGGAACCAGCCCTGTTTAAGTTGAGAAATATAAATAACCCAATGTTTAAAGCAGTGCTCTAAAACCAACAAAGGTCTTGCTGGCCAGTGAAAAATGGAATACCACTTGGAGCCAGCAGACCTGTTTTACATGAACACACTGACATTTCTTTGGTACCCAGTGTCTAACCCCAGAGGCAGGCTGCTGTGGGCACACAGTTTTGGGGAAAGACTGCAGGACAGAGCAAATATGACATGTGGATGGCAAGAGAGACATATAGGCAGGGAAACATGCAGAATAACAAGAGCCAAAAATTCTGATCAGTTAATCAGAAGCTATGTTAGAGGTCTAGAATAAGTTAAATGGTATGCCAAAGAACAGATAAAGAAAAAAACAACCAACCAGAAAACCCTAGGTAAAAGTGTGGAAACAACTTCTAGAATAAACTAATCAAGGAAACCAGATGCCTGGAAAAAATAATTATGAGTCACACTAAGAAAAATGTAGCTATGGCAGTGAAAGAACAAACTAACACTTCAAATGAGATACAGGAGTTGAAACAACTAATTGAAAGATGTTCAAATGCACATGATAAATCCATTCAAAACACAAATCAATAAGTTGAGGGAAGATATGGCAAAAGAGATGAAGGAAATAAAGACATTAGTAACTGAAACTGTGGTACTGTGGTTCATAACTTTCTTGGCAGTTACCAATGTGACTATTTGTTGATGCATGCTTTGAAAGTTGTAACCTTTTTTGCATGTACGTTGTGTTATGCAGTGAGGAAGTAGCTGAAACTGTAGAACTGTAACCTATACCATTCATCTACCTTTGCCCTCTAACTGCTTGTTGAAATGCACTTGGAAAGTTGTCATTTCCACAATAAAGAAGGATTAAAGAGTAACAATGAAAAGATAATATTGGGCAAAAATAAGGAAGAAATTGGAAGTTTGAAAAAACAAAGGCAGAATTTTGATAATGAAATGCACAATAGAAGAGATGAATAACACAATGGAGATATATAACAGTAGATTTCTAGATGCAGAAGAAAAGATCAGTAAACCAGAGGACATGTCATCTGAAATCCTATCCATAAAGGAGCTGAGATGGAAAACAATGGAAAAATATGAGCAGGGTCTCAGGGAATTGAATGACAACATGAAGTGCATGAATATATATGTGTCATGGGTGTCCCAGAAGGAGAGGAGAAGGCAGAAGGAGCAGAAAGAATAAAGGACTCAGTATTCACTGAACATTTCTAATGCTTTTTGAAAGACATAAAATCACAGATCCAAGAAACACTGCAGAATACCCCAAAGAGAATAAACATTAATAGAACTACTCCAAGACACTAATAAGATTGTCAAATGACAAAGACCCAGAGATTCTAAAAGCAGCAAGAGAAAAGCAACCTATCACATACAAGGGAAGCTTGATAATGCTATGTACAAATTTCTAAGCAAAAACCATGGATGTGAGAAGAAGTGGTATGATATATTTAAGAAACTGAAAGAGAAACACTGCCAACCAAGAATTCCGTATCTGTCAAAATTGTCCTTGAAAAGTAAGAGAGAGTTGAAATATTTTCAGGCAAACAGACACTGAGAGAGTTTGTGAAAAAAAGAGAATTGCTTTACAAGAAATTCTAAAGGGATTGCTACAGGCTGATAGGAAAGTACAAAAGAGAGATATGCAGAAGAGTGTAGAAATGAATGCTCTCAGGAAGAGTAAAAGGACAGGGAAAAAAAAAGGTATGACATATAAAATCCAAAACACAAAATGATAGAAGAAAGTACTGCCCTTACAGTAATAACACTAAATGTTAATGGATTAAACTATCCAATAAAAAGACATGCACTGGCAGAATGGATTAAAAAGCAGGGCCAATCTACATGCTTTCTATAAGAAACTCACTGTAGACACAAGAAGAAAAATAGGATGAAAGTGAAAGGTTTGAAGAAGAAGCACCTTGATGGTTGCTAACATGACCACAGACATAGGGGACTGGTGGTTTGATGGGTTGAGCTCTCTACCACAGGATTTACCCTTGGGAAGACTGTTGCTGCAAAGGAGAGGCTAGTCCTCCCTATAATTGTGCCTGAGTCTCCTCCCGAATGCCTCTTTGTTGCTCAGATGTGGCCCTCTATCTCTAGCTAAGCCAACTTGGCAGGTGAAATCACTGCCCTCCCCGCTAAGTGGGATCAGACACCCAGGGGAGTGAATCTCTCTGACAATGTGGAATATGACTCCTGGGGAGGAATGTAGACCTGGCATCATGGGATGGAGAACATCTTGACCAAAAGGGGGATGTGAAAGGAAATGAAGTAAGCTTCAGTGGCAGAGAGATTCCAAAAGAAGCCAAGAGGCCACTCTGGTGGGCACTCTTATGCACAATTTAGACAAACTTTTTAGGTTCTAATGAATTGGGGTAGCTGGTGGTGGATACCTGAAACTATCAAACTACAACCCAGAACCCATGAATCTCAAAGAGAATTGTATAAAAATGTAACTTATGAGGGGTGACAATGGGATTGGGAAAGCCATAAGGACCACAGTCCCCTTTGTCTAGTTTATGGATAGATGAGTAGAAAAATAGGGGAAGGAAACAAACAAAGGCACCCAGTGTTCTTTTTTACTTTAATTGCTCTTTTTCACTTTAATTATTATTCTTGTTATTTTTGTGTGTGTACTAATGAAGGTACAAGGGATTGGTTTAGGTGATGAATGTACAACTATGTAATGATACTGTGAACAGTCAAATGTATGATTTGTTTTGTATGACTGCGTGGTATGTGAATATATCTCAATAAAATGAAGATTTAAAAAAAACAAAAATAGGATGAAAGTGAAAGGTTTGAAGAAGACATTTCATGCAAACAACAACCAGAAAAAAAACAGGAGTAGCTATATTAAAATCAGACAAATTAGACTTCTAAAGTAAAACAATTAAAAGTGATCAAAAAGGACACTATATATTAATAAAAGGGTCAATTTATCAAGAAAACATAAGAATCATAAATATTTATACACCTAGCCAGAGTACCCCAAAATGTATGAGGAAAACACTGAGAACACTGAAAGGAGAAGTAGATACCTCTATAATAATAGTTGAAGACTTCAATATACTGCTCTCATCAATGGACAGAACATCTAGACAGAGGATCAATAAGGAAACAGAGACGTTGAGTTGTACAATTAAGAAACAATCATGAAAACAGAGAAACCAGCTTTTCAGGCAAGGGATCTCACCACTGGATTTGCATATGTGCCTGATTCTGTTTGAGCCCTGCCCTTCCCAGTATTACATTCACTGGAACTCCAAAAAGTCTCTGTTTTTATTTTTGTGGGTTTTTTTTTTCTGTTTTAGCTAGCCCCGTCTCCTCTCTGCCAGGCTGACTGCTCCCAGATTCTCTGGTGTCTGCTCTCAGTTTATTTATGGCTGGAGTTTTTGTTCAAGAGTCTGAGTTTGTTAATCAGTGTTTCAACTGCTGTTCCCCCTTCTGGTTGCCAGCACGAATGGCCCCTCCTTCATTGGGACTGTACCTTGCAGGGAGGAGTATGGACTCCCTGGCTGGGGGAACTTACAGATTTCACTGATCTCAGCTGCTCCACACGTTTGTGAGGGTTGTATGAAATATTTCCAACTCAGTTTCCTCTGCAATGTCTGGTCCACACAGTTCCTGACTTTCTCCCAACTGCCCTGGAGGAGTAACTAAAACCCACATCTCAACACTCTGCCATCTTGCCTCACCTGCTTCCATTGTATTTTTTTTATGAAATTCAGTTATATTGAAATATATTCTCACACCATACAATCATCCATGGTATACAATCCACTGTCCACAGTATTACAACATAGTTATGCATTCATCACCACAACCTATCTCTGAACATTTTCCTTACGTCAGAAAGAACCAGAACAAGAATAAAAAATAAAAGTGAAAAAAGAACACCCAAATCGTCCCCCCATCCCACCCCATTTGTCCTTTAGTTTTTATCCCCATTTTTCTACTCATCCATGCACTAGATAAAGGAGGTGTGATCTGCAAGGTCTTCACAATCACACTGTCACCCCTTGTAATCTACATTATTATATAATTGTCTTCAGGGGTCCAGAGTGATGGGTTGGAGTTTGGTAGTTTCAGCTATTTACTTCTAGCTATTCCAATACATTAAAACCTAAGAGGTGTTATCTATATAGTGCATAAGAATGTCCACCAGAGCGACCTCTCGACTCCATTTGAAATCTCTCAGCCACTGAAACTATTTCATCTCATTTTGCATCCCCCTTTTGGTCAAGAAGATACTCTCACTCCCATGATGCTGGGTCCAGATTCATCCCCGGGAGTCATATTCTGCATTGCCAGGGAGATTTACAACCCTGGGAGTTGGGTCCCACGTAGGGGGGAGGGCAGTGAGTTCACCTGTTGAGATGGCTCAGTTAGAGAGAGGGCCACACCTGAGAAACAAAGAGGTACTCAGGGGGAAACTCTTAGGCACAATTATGTGCAAGTTTAGACTCTCCTTTGCAGTAACGAGCTTCATAAGGGCAAGTCCTATGATCGAGGGCTCAGCACATGAAACCACCAGTCCCAATGTTTGTGACAACATCAACACCAGTCCAGGTGAGGATGTCCAACACATCTGCATCTTCCCCCAGATCCTCGGGGCTGGGGAGGGGGAGGCTGAAAATATAATTTTTATTATCTGCCCAAATTACTCTGGGATGTGTCACTATTTCACTCCAGCCTATACTAACCTACCATATCTCACTTCCTATTCAAAGTTCCATGCAATTGTGGTGTTTGAACAAATCGACTGCAGAGTTGTACCGTTTAGAAAATTTAGATCCTGTACCAAATAGATATCTCTTCCCTTGGTCTCATATGGAAGTTGAAATTTTAAAACACAATCAGGTTCAACCTTTACTCTTTCACCTGGCTTGCCCTGGTCTTAACCAGACCTGCTTCATTCATATCACTAATTGAAGTCTGGGTTCTTTTTCAGGTTTTTTTTTTTTTTTTTCTTTTTTTTTTGACAGTGGCTGTATGCAGTAATACTGACATTCATATCTGCCAAGCTCTAGCTCTGAGTTTCAGGTGTCTCAGAGATGTGCATTGTTCCAGAGACCAGTCAGGTTATACGCTAGGAGATCAGCATCTCAAAGTTTAGAAATAGGCATTACAATTCAGTGATAGAGTTAACTGCTGTAAGAGCTTACAATCTAGGGACTATTACAATTATTATGTCCATATTAGGCTATGTTCTAAGATTCAATTCTGAGTTTACACATTGTAGTTAGTCCATATTGGTGAGGCATCATCCCTCTCACCATGTTTTCTCCAACACTTTTACTCCTATATATATATTTTCCTACAATTTTACAGTTATATTCACATACCATACATTTATCCACAGTGTACAATCAGTTGTTCATGGTGTCATCATAAAGTTGTACATTTGTCACCACAATCAGCACTTGAACATATTGATTACTACAAGAAAAATTTTGTTTTTTTTAGCAATAAGAAAAAAATGATAAAAAAATAACATCATACAATATAATGTACTAGTAAGGACAGCAAATAACACCACTACCAAGAATCCCACATTCCTCCCCTATATCCGCCTCTCATATACATTTAGCATTGGCATATTGCCTTTGTTACATTTAATGGAGGTATATTACAATGTTACTGTTTACCATAGACTCAAGTTTGCTTTGATTATGTTTTTTCCTGAATACCGTACCCTTTTCAACTCTCTACATGGTTGACATTCATTTGCTTTCCCACATGCAAAAACATTTTTATATTTGTATATTTAGTAACAGTCATTGGCCACTCCAGTTTTTGCCACATCATACAGTCCCAGTCTTTATCATCTATCTTTACCTCTGGTGTCATGCATTCTCCTATCCCACCTCTTTCAGCTTTACTCACAGACATCTTTGTTCAGTGTACTTACAATACTGTGCTACCATCACACAGTATTATGCTATCTATTTCTGGATCTATGCAATCAATCCTAAACACTCTGTAGTCCTTCAGCATCAAATGGCTGGTATCTGCCCTCTTTCTATCTCCTGGTCACCTGTGTTGTCAGCTTTTAACTCCCAAAGTTTGTTCATTAATGTCTGTTCATATTAGTGAGACCATACAGAATTTGTCCTTTTGTTTCTGGCTAACTTCACTCAACATAATGTCCTCAAGGTTCATCCACATTATTACATGATCCATGTCTTTGTTCTGTCTTACAGCTGCATAATATTCCTTCATGTGTATACACCACAGTTTGTTTATCCACTCGTCCTTTGATGGACATTTGGGCTTTTTCCATCTCTTGGCAATTATGAATAATGCTGCAATAAACATCGGTTTACAAATGTCTGTGTCTTAAGTTTCAGTTTCTCTGAGTATATACCTAGCAATGGAATAGCTGGGTCATATGGCAAATCTATATTTAGCTTCCTGAGGAACCTCCACACTGTCTTCCAGAGTGGTTGCACCATTCTACATTCCCACTAACAATGAATAAGTGTGCCTCTTTCTCCACATCCTCTCCAGCACTTGTCATTTTCTGTTTTTTGGATAATGGCCATTCTGGTAGGTGTGTGATGATATCTCATTGTGGTTTTGATTTGCATTTCCTTAATAGCCAGTGAAGTTGAGCATTTTTTCATATGTTTTTGAGCCATTTGTATTTCCTCTTCAGAAAAATGTCTGTTCATGTCTTTTGCCCATTTTTTAATTGGATTGTTTGTCTTTCTGTTATTGAGATGCAGGATTCCTTTATATATTCAGGATATTAAACCCTAATCTGATATGGGGTTTCCAAATATCATCTCCCATTGTGTATCTTGCCTTTTTACTTTTCTGACAAAGTCCTTGATGTACAAAAGTGTTTAATTTTGAGGAGATCCCATTTGTCTATTTGTTCTTTGGTTGCTTGTGCCTTGGGTGTGAGGTCTAAGAAACCACCTCCTATCACAAGATCTTTAAGATATTGCCCTGCATTTTCTTCTAAGAGTTTTATGGTCTTGGTGCTAATGTTTAGGTCTTTGATCCACTTTGAGTTAATTTTTGTATAAGGTGTGGGATGACCATCCTCTTTCATTTTTTTTGAAAATGGATATCCAGTTCTCCAGACACCATTTATTGAACAGGCTGCTCTTTCCCAGTTGCTTCAGCTTCACTGCCTTATCAAAGATCAGTTGTCCATAGATGTGAGGGTCTACTTCTGAACACTCAATTCGATTCCATTGATCAGTATATCTGTCCTTATGCCAGTACCATGCTGTTTTGAGCACTGTAGCTTTGTAATATGCTTCAAAGTCAAGTAGTGTGAGACCTCCCACTTCCTTCCTCTTTCTCAAGATATTTTTGGCAATTTGGGGCACCTTACCCTTCCAAATAAATTTAGTTATTGGTTTTTCTATTTCTGTAAAGTAAGTTGTTGGGATTTGAATTGGTATTGCATTGAATCTGTAAATCAGTTTAGGTAAAATTGCCATCTTAACTATATTTAGTCTTCCAATCCATGAACATGGCATGTTCTTCCATTTTTTTAGGTCTTGTCCAGTTTCTTTTAGCAGTTTCTTATAGTTTTCTATGTAAAGGTCTTTTGTGTCCTTGGTTAAGTTTATTCCTAAATACTTGATTCTTTTGGTTGCTATTGCAAATGGGATTTTTTTCATGATTTCCTCCTCTTGTTGCACATTACTTGTGTATAGGAAGACTACAGATTTTTGCATGTTGATCTTGTAGCCTGCTACTTTGCTGTATTCATTGACTAGTTCTAGTAGCTTTGCTGTAGATTTTTCTGGATTTTCTACATGTAGAATCATGTCATCTGGAAATAGTGAAAGTTTTAAATCTTCCTCTCCAATTTGGATGCCTTTTATTTCTTTTTCTTGCCTAATTGCTCTAGCTAGAACTTGCAGCACAATGTTGAATTTTCATGGTGTAGTGGGCATCCCTGTCTTGTTCCTGATCTTAGAGGAAAAGCTTTAAGTCTCTCCCCATTGAGTGTGATGTTAACTGTGGGTTTTTCATATATTGCCTTTATCATATTGAAAAAGTTCCTTTGTATTCCTATTCTTTGAAGTGTTTTCATGAGGAAAGGACATTGAATTTTGTCAAATGCCTTTTCTGCATCAATTGAGATGATCATGTTGTTCTCCTGCTTTGATTTATTGATGTTGATGTGGTGTATTACATTAATTGATTTTCTTGTATTGAACCAGCCTTGCATACCTGGAATAAATCCCTCCTGGTCGTGGTGTATAATTCTTTTAATGTGCTGCTGGATTCGATTTGCGAGTATTTTGTTGAGGATTTTGCTTCTATATTCACTAAAGAAATTGGTCTATAATTTTCTTTTTTTGTAGTATCTTTGTCTGGCTTTGGTATTAGGGTGATGTTGGCTTCATAGAAAGAGTTAGGTAGCTTTCCCTCTTCTTCAATTTTTTTGAAGAGTTTGGGCAGGATTGGTACTAATTCATTCTTGAATGCTTGGTAGAATTCACATGTGAAACCATCTGGTCCTGGGCTTTTCCTTTTTGGGAGCTTTTTGATGACTGACTCAATCTCTTTACTTGTGATTGGTTTGTTGAGGTCATCTATTTCTTCTTGAGTTATGATTTTCTAGGTAGTTGTCCATTTCATCTAAGTTGTGAAGTTTATTAGCATATAGTTGCTCATAGTATCTTCTCATTATCTCCTTAATTTCTGCAGGGTCAGTAGTTATATTTCCTTTCCCATTTCTGATTGCATTTATTTGCATGTGCTCTCTCTCTCTTTTTTTTTTTTGTTAGCCTAGCCAGTGGTCCATCAATTTTATTGATTTTCTCAAAGAATCAACTTCTGGTTTTGTTTATTCTCTCTATTGTTTTCCTGTTCTCAATTGCATTTATTTTTATTATCCTTTGTGTGTGTATATATATATATATATATGCATATATAATCATTTCATGTCCATTTATATCCTTCATGATATGTACATACATATACATATATATATACATATATATATATATTTATTTAGTGGTTTCCCTGGGGATTAATATTATCATCATAGTTTAAAATATTCTATTTCAAAATACTACTAACAGTATCAATGTAACACAAAGTTTTACTAGTATATATCTCCTCCTCCATTTATGTATTAATTGTCCCAAATTGTATTTTCATAACTGTGGGCCAATCAACATAAATTTATGATTATTACTTCTTGTAGTTTTTTGTTGAATGATATAATAATAAAAGAAGAGGGATAAATAAGATGACAAAATAATGACGTATATTTATTTATATTCTCTGCCAATGTTCTTGATTTCTTCCCATGGACTTACATGACTATCTAGTGTATTTTCCTTTCAGCCTGAAAACTTCCTTTAATTTTATGGCAGGTCCACTAGCAATGAATCCTCAATTTCTGTTTATAAGGGAAAATTTTACTTTCTACTTCATTTTTGTAAGATAGTTTTGCCAGATATAGAATTCTTTGTTGACATATTTTTCATTGACTATTTTGAGTAGGTCATGTTACTGCCCATTATATTCCTCTGTTTCTAAGGAAAAATCAGTTGTAAATTTTATTGCACACTCCAGGACATGAGGAGTTGCTTTTCTCTTCTTGCTTCCAGGATTAATTCTGTCTTAGTCTTTCAAAAGTTATATTATAAATCCATTTTGTATCGATTTCTTGTTTTTATACAATTTGGAGTTCATGCAAAATCTTAAATGTGTAGATTCATTTGTTTTTCATCAAGTTTGTGGGTTCCATCATTATTTTTGAAATATTTTTTTCTGATTCTTTCTTTCTTATATATCTTGGGTCTATATGAACCAAATAGATCCAAACTGAATGATCTTCAGATTTGTTTTCTTTCTGCTTTATCATACTGCATTTAAACTCTTTTAGTGAAATTTTTTTTCAACTCCTCTCCTCTTTAACTCTAGGACTTCTATCCATTCCTTTTATAAATTTCAATCTCTTTATTTTAATTCTATATTTTGGGAGATATCATTCTACTGGTTTCCTTTTTTTGTAAATATTTTTCTTCATATCAGCGTAAATAAAACAGTTGACAATTTTTGCTTATTAAGTCCAATGTCTGGGCTTACTCAGGGTAGTTTTTTGAATTTCTATCTTTTCTGAATATTAATCATATTTTCTGATCTCTGCCTTGTATTTTCTTCTTCTTTGCAGAAACCTGGGCATTTGAATATTTTAATCTGAAAAAATTAGAAATTGGATTCCTCTTCCCCTCCAAGGTTTTTTTATTTTTAGTTGTTGCCTGTATAGTTGTTTGTTTGGTGTCTTTACTTCACTGACATTTTAGTCCATTTTCTTCATGATGCATACCCAATGAAGTCTGTTCACACATTCAGGTCCCTCAGAAGCTGTCATGGCGTAAAAGGAATTCAGAATTTCCTGAGAGATCAAGTGGTGACTGTATGTCCAGAGACGTTTAGAAAAAAATGACGTCTGGTTAAGAAACTTCACAGCCAGAGATATACTATTAAGACCATAAAAATGCTATATTAAATTGCAAATTGCAAAATGGGAAATTCCATGCCTGAACTGAAACCAGGTCAAGTGCCATCTCAGACAAGTGCTACCAGAGAAGTTGGTGAGAATCTGGTGACACTAGGTTATCTAATTGACTTCTTAAATGTTTTCCCTCATTTATTGTAGAAATGTTTATGAGACATTTAAAGTGAGATGTACTGTTCAAGAATCTTTATTTTACTAATTTTAAGTCTTCCCTACTTCAAGATTTGGCTTCCTATTTTTATAAACAAATGGAATTCAAATATGCTGTATATATTTTTGATTATTTTCATCTTTTAATTCCTGGGTTCTGAGAATGTGTTCTTTATACTTCATGCTTTGAGGATTTTCCTGAGATTTCAAATGTGGCTGTGGGCATAGTGTCTGTTGGAAATTCATAACATTTCTCTAAGTTTATTGTTTCGTGTGTCAAATCATGCTAGCCATTTCTACTATCAAGAGAATTCAGCTTTCTGTGTGACAAGACGGAGTAGAGGGATTGCTGTCAGTTGGCTTATTAGAAGAGGAATGGAATTATCTTATATTTTTTAGAAAGAAAGATTCAAGCACACTTGATACAGAGAGGATTAGAGAGTATAGAATAAGGGACAGTTATTGTATGATTGTCACAGAGTATGAAATAGTCTAACTTTTTGTTTTCAGATTGAATAGTGAGAAGGTTGTCCATATTATACCAATAATTTGATTCCATTTTATATATATGCCCTCTCAATATTTACCTTTGTCCCTAACAGATGTTAAATAAATGATATAGACTGTTGGTTAAATTCAACTTCTTCAGGACATAAAGAAGACAGAATTACGTGACCATATTTCACTCTTCAATCACAGGGCAAAATACAACAGTCTTTCCTGTGTTGCCTTCCAGGGCACTTGACAAGATCCAACTATGGAATCAGATAATGCAACATGGACTATTTGTTTCCTTCTCCTGGGACTGCTCCCTTATATGTGCCATTTTGTCTACCTGCTTTCACCATTTTGTTGTTTCACAATTTCAATCAGCAACAACACCACAGTTGGCATAAATCAATTTACCCATGTACATACCTCAGTCTCAACCAATGTCCCTAAGATAGACTTCTTTCATTTTGGGAGTTAAAGGTAGTGAAAACCAGAGAAGAGATGTTGACAACAGATGAAACAGGGCAGCAGTGTCAAAACATGATGTATAGTCACCCTGTCTATTAAAACAGTATGGCCACATACAAACCCATGTGTGACCCCATTTATGATGAACTATGGCATTGGTATGTAGATATCTGTGTACCTTCCTATATGCAGATCCTATAGGTATCTAACTTCAAGCACTAGATTCCCTGTGTCTAGGTGATTCCCCTTTGTCTTTACAAGTGGCCCACCACTCTGTGAAGCCCCACTATTTTCAACACTACTTTAATGACCAAATGTTTAAATGAGGGTGGCCTCTACATCTGTGTCTTGCTCACCCTCTTACAGTGTACCCCTGATTTCACCTGACTAAGGTACATGTATATTTTAGGGGAATGGTGCAATTGCAGGACCCTTTTCTCTGTCTATACTGTGGAGAGCATCAGATGCTCTCTCTGCTTGGCATCAAATTTCCTCCAGAGGTGGGTACATTTGCAATAATGCTTCCATGATAAGCTATTGAAAATGCATACTGTTGTATAACATATTTAAGTGGCATGAAGCATTCATTCTCAATTTCACTTAGAGTATCTGAATTCTTTTCTCTGAAGCCTCCTGTACACCTCACCTCTTCAGAATCTCATCACCTCTTTCTCCAACCCTCATTCATTTTCAACTTCATAGGCTTCTCCAATTTCTGGAACAAACCCAGATCTTTCTCTCCTTGGGCCTGTGCATAGAGTTTTTACCTAGGGTGCCTCTTCTCCAACTTCACTGCCCCACCCACACTGACCCTGATGATTGTTGCTTGTCCTTCAGTGCTCAGCTTCATGTCGCCTCTTTAAAGAGGTATGGCCAGTCTCCACATAGTGTTCTCTGTCTTATTTATTCTGTCTCAGCCTCAGAATCATTACTTGGTTACTCTCCTTATAGGATTGTTGATTGAATTTTGTCCATCTCCACAAAATAGATGGCAGAGGACACTAAAGTCTTTTTTCCACATTAACTCCAATACTTTACATGCTTCTCAACTTCAATATACATCAAACTGGAGCAAGAACTTCTTTCCCAAGCATAATCTAGTTATCCTAAACTGCATTCCCTTCACTCCAGAGGAAATGTTATTTTAAAATCTGTATTAATCTTGTTATGAGAGTAAGCTAGTACATACAGGGAGTAGAACTTCTAAAAATAGTTTTGGTATTGGCCTCTTGTGGTAGATGAAGAATGAGGTTCTAAGGTAGTTGAGTAACTTGTAAAAGGGTGTGCACTGGGGGTCTTTTGATAATAGCTGCTTCTATTGGATTCATCTCTAATGAAAGCCTGCCTTGTATTTTCAGAATCATCATCACTAACTGACACAGAAACATCCAAGCTTTATAAATATGTCTGACAGGCTGTTTTCTGCCACTCTCCATTCAATTCAGGCCCACTTCCCTGGCTGAGGTCATCTAAAGATCTCAATTTGGGCAATAATTTCTGTTTTAATGGCTCTAGTGAGGATGTTTCTGCTCATTGTGTTTCTTCCCTTTCTCTCCTACCACTTGGCATTCAAGAGTAGTCACCTTAAGTAGTGTGTGCTGGACTTCAGGTGTTGAGATGAGTTATCATCTAGGTGAAAGGAGTCACAATTTTGTGACTGATGCAGGCAACTGAACATCCTAAGCACTCACCATGAAGGAGGATATACTGGATCTTGGAGGTAGGCACTCTTCCTCATCTGCCACCACCTCTCAGTGCAGCATTGTCTTGGGAGAAGGAGTCCCAGACACACTCAGGATTGGAGGAGGAGCCCACTCTCTGTCACTGCAGAGACTGCAGAAGCCTGGTCAACCCTGTCATGTGTTGACTCTAATGGAAACAGCTTTGACTTATTCAGATACTACCACCTTTTGATTTCTGGAAACTGCTGGTATATTCATATGAAGTATCCTAATATGATGTTGAAATCTTGAATCTGAACTCTGTAAGCTGGAAACTCAGAGAGGAATAGAGTATGTAGTCTTGGGGCAGAATTTCTTCTTTTTATGGAAACCACAATTATTGCTTTTATGGTCTTCAGGTGCTTGGCTGAGTCCCACCCATTTTAGAAAGGGTAAACTCTTTTACTTAAAGTCAACTGATTGTAGATCTTAATCACATATGAAAAATGCCTTCACAGAAAAATCCATGCTAGTGCTTAACTAAATTACTGGACACCATATTCTAATCTTGTTAACAAAATTAACATTCACGCTCACTTTGTAGTGTGTCCTAATATGGGTGATGTGATCTCTCCTACTTTATTCTTCTATTTAAAATTGCCTTAGGTATTTAGGTCCCTTGCCTTTCTTTATAAATTTTAAGAAGATTTTACCATATCTACAAAATACCTTGTAGGGTTTTTAAGAGTGGCATTGAACTCATTTTATTTAACTATCTATAATAATCCATCAATATTCATTTTTTAAATTTTGAAATAATTTCAAACATAAAGGACAGTTGCAAATACAATACAAACCCCATACAGAGAAATCCAACAACCTCCACACCCAGACATTTGTATCAACCTATTTTTGCATTTTGCTACCTTTGCAATACCTTTCTCCTTCCTTCCTTCTTTCTTTCCTTCCTTCCCTCCTTTCTCTCTCCCTCCCTCCACCCCCTTCTTTCTTTCAACTATATGTATTATCTTTCTATCAATTATCTGTCTACCCATTTACCATCTTCTGAACATTTGAGAGCAGGTTGCATATATCATATGCCTTGATTGAACTCATAACTCTTCCAGGTACACTTCTTATGAACAAGGATATTCAACTATGTCATTAACTTAACTACAGTTAATTCAAGAAAAGTAATATGGATATAAAACTTAAATTCTGTTCCAATTTTTCCTTATGGCCATTTTGAGCTTTTCTCCTCCATTCTTAGATCCACTCCAGTACCATATATTGCACTGATTGTCATTAACTCTTAGTTAACTCTTTTTTAAATTAACTTTATCAAAATTTTTTTTTAAAAAAGATATACAATAAAAGACATTTCAAAAAATCAATACAAGGGAGTAAGGAAAAGACCACTAATCTAAAATAACTACTTTACTTCCAACAAGTTCCTACTCTACCCCAAGAAAATAAGCTAATATAGCAACATTTCTGTGAACTTATTCCTACCATACCCATCAGAAATTAACAAACCATATTTATTCCTGGGCATTCCCAGAATGATAAATTTACCCTTGATTGCTTATCTGTCCTTATTGGGTTATAATTCCCCCTTCATTAATTGCTCTCTACCACTACAGCCCCTACATTCCACATTAAAAACAATTTATTTTAGGAGTGCATTATTTAACTTCCAGGTTGTCCTAGTTTGCCAATGCTGCAGAATGTAAAACACCAGAGATGGATAGGCTTTTATAAAATGGGGGTTTATTTTGCTACACAGTTACAGTGTTAAGGCCACAAAGCATCCAAGGCAACACATCAGCAATCAGGTACCTTCACCAGAGGATGGCCAATGGCGTCTGGAAACCTCTGTTAGCTGGGAAGGCAGCTGGCATCTGCTCCAAAGCTCTGGCCTCAAAATGGCTTTCTCCCAGGACACTCCTCTCTAGCAAGCTTGCTCATCTTCAAAACATCACTGTCAGCTGCATTCCTTCAGTTCCCTCTGTCTGAGTCAGCTCATTTATATAGCTCCACTGATCAAGGCCCACCCCGAATGGGTGGGGCCACACCTCCATGGGAACATCTCATCAAAATCATCACCCACAGCTGGGTGGGGCACACTCCAAGCAAATCCAACCAGCACCAAAACTTCTGCCCCACAAGACCACAAAGATAATGGTATTTGGGGGACACAATACATTCAAAACAGCACACAGGTGTTTGTGAATTTTCTGTCTTTGATGGTTATTGACTACTAACTGTATTCCATTGTGGTCAGAGAATGTGCTTTGAATAATTTCAATGTTTTAAATTTATTGAGGCTTGTTTGATGTCCCAGCATATGGTTGATTCTGGAGAAAGTTCCGTGATCACTAGAGAAGAATGTGTATCCTGGTGATTTGGGATGTGAGATTATATAAATATCTGTTAAATCAAATTCATTTATCCAATTGCTTAGGTTTTCAATTTCCTTATTGGTCTTCTGTCTGGTTGATCTATCTACAGGAGAGAGTGATTTGCTGAAGTTTCTCACAATTATTGTGGGAATATCCATTGCATTCTTTAGTTTTGGCAGTGTTTGTCTCATGTATTTTGTGGCACCATGATTGGGTGCATAAACATTTATGATTACATCTTGTTGAATTGCCCCTTTTATTAATATATAGTGGCCTTCTGTGTCTCTCATAACATCCTTGCATTTAAAGTCTATTTTATCTGAGATTAATATTGCTACTTCTTCTTTCTTTTGTCTGTAGCTTGCATGAAATATTTTTTCCATCCTTTCACTTTCAATTACTTTGTGTCCCTCTGTCTTATATGAGTCTCTTGTATGCAACGTATTAATGGTTCATATTTTTTCATCCATTCTGCCAATCTATATCTTTTAATTGAGGAGTTTAATCCATTTACATTCAATGTTATTACTGTGAAGGCATTTGTTGAATCAGCCATCCTATCCTTTGTTTTATGTTTGTCAGGTATATTTTTCCCCTCTCTCTCTTAATGTCCTGTATTGAACCAATATTAAATCTCTTTAGTCCTGAACCTTTCTTCATATCTCTCTGTCCTTTCTTTGTTTCTCTGTCTGTAGGGCTCCCTTTACTATCTCAAGTAGGGTAGGACTTTTATTAGCAAAATCTCTCAGCATTTGGTTGTCTGTGAAAAATTTAAGCTCTCCCTCAAAATTGTAGGGGAGCTTTGCTGGAAAAAGTATTCTTGGTTGGTAATTTTTCTCTCTCAGAATTTTAAATATGTCATGCCACTGCCTTCTCACCTCCATGGTGGCTGCTGAGTAGTCAATACTTAGTCTTATGTTGTTTCCTTTAGATGTGGTGCATTACTGTTCTCTAGCTGCTTTCAGAACTTGCTCCTTCTCTTCAGTATTTGACAGTCTGACCAGAACATGTCTTGAAGAGGGTTTATTTGGATTTATTCTATTTGGAGTAGGCTGGGCATTTAAGCTTTGTGTATTTATACTATGTAGAAGGTTTGGGAAGTTTTCCCTAACAATTTCTTTGAATACACTTTCTAGACCTTTTCCCTTTTCTTCCCCTTCTGGGACACCAATGAGTCATGTTTGGATGTTTTATTTTATCTATCATATCTCTGAGGTCCATTTCAATTTTTTTAATTTCTTTCCCCATTCTTTCTTTTGTTCTCTCATTTTCCATTCTGTAGTCTTCAAGGTCACTGACTCATTGTTCAGGTTCCACTAGTCTTGTATGATGAGTATCCAGAATCTTTTTAACTTGGTAAACATTTTCTTTTATTTCCATAAGATCTATTTTTTTATTTACTCTTGCAATTTCTTCTTTATGCTCTTCTAGGGTATTCTTCATGTCCTTTATATACTGTGCCATGCTCCTCTTCATGTCCTTTATACCCTGTGTCATGCACTCATTATTTGTCTTTAGTTTATTGATTAACTGCTCCAAGTACTGTGTCTCCTCTGATCTATTGATTTGGATGTTTGGGTTTGGGTTATACATATCATCTGGTTTTATCATATGCTTTAAATTTTTCTGTTGTTTTTAACCTCTTGGCATTTGCTTTACTTGATAGTGTTCTTTTAAGATATGTAGGATTATTCAAAGCCTAATCTCTAATTTGTCATATCTACAGCTTGGTGGTGCACACTTTCTCTAACTAACCAGAAGATGGCATCCACAAGTCACCTATTCCTCTCAAGTCGGTTCTGATTCCGGTGGGGTCCAATTGGTGCATCAAGTTTGGTTGTGTTGTTGGTATTGTCCCCCCTGAATATGGGGCATGTGTCTGAGCAGTTAGGGAAGGAGGGCAGCTTTAATAATCAAACCTACCAGGTGTTTCTGGAGATTTAAGGCTGTTGTAAGATTCTAAGCCTTCATTTCAGTCTCAACACAGATTGCCTCCGCTGCTTACCCACAAGACTTTGGTATTCGCATATGTTCCCTGGGATTTCTTAGTAGGCCCCTCTTCCAAGCTGTGCCCTTCTAGGCCTCTGCTGATGGAAGGTTGTGCTACACCACAAGTGTGCACCATACCTCAAGGGAAGTTCTGGGCTGTTGGGCCCTGTAGATGCTTTCACAGCCGGCTGTAAGGATGGCTGTATGGGGTATGCCAATTTCCCCCCTTTCAAACCATTCCACCTTCCCAGCTCTGGGACAATTAGCTGTGGGTGTGCAAAAGGCTATTGTCTATGCCTGACACTGAGGCATGTGCACATGCTGCTGGAAATATCCCATCATGCTGGATTTCTTGGCACAGCTCTGGGCTGTGGCTCCAGCACTGGGCAGGAGCATTGCCAGCCTGCCAGGAAGATGGCTGCAGGTGGCATGTTTTTTTCCCCTTTTGCCTAACCTGTGCCATCCTTGCTCCAAGACAATTAGCAGTGGGTGCACAAAAGGCTATCTTCCATGCCAGATATTGAGGCATTTGCACAGCCCTTTCCTGTTGCACTTCACTGTGCAGTTCTCACTGCCATATCTGCAGTAATCTTTGGGTTTTTTTAAATAAGAATTAGTCCACCTCCAAATGCCAATCCTTGGTTTCCCCACACTGCAGCATGGCTGCCAAATAATCAATGGCTTACTCACTCATTTCAGAATGCAGACTCCCAGTTTCACCAAGCGCATGGTCCCTGTGGATGTAGCAGACCTTGTCCAGCTGGTGCATCACTGGAACTGGTGTTCTGGGTCACTTTATCTAGTATTTTTCATGGATGTGCTTTTTTTGCCCTGTCTCTCCTAGCCACCATCTTAGATTCTCCCATTGATATTCTTTTATAACCTATGGTGTAATAATTAAATATTGCCATTTTTGAAGCTCAAATTGTCCAGAATAGACATGTAAATGTCCCTTCATCCTTGCCCTTATAATCTTTAGACATGCTACCTGAGGTTTTAAGCACTTTCTCATCTTTAGGTCCAAAATTATGTTCTTCACTTTTAACCCTGTATCTAATATCAGTTCCTGCACCAAAAAATTCCAGGCAATTCTATTCAGAAGCTAACATCCAGAAAATAAGTGTGTTTGTTACATTTGGAATATCAAAGTTTCTGGTCTCTTTCAGTGGAAAGAGTTAGGAAATATATTTTTTAACATTCATATGTTCATACTGATCCCCCCATTTCTAATAAAACACCATAAATTTCTCCTTATGTATTCTTGGCTTTGGTCTCAGTCCTTCTTCACTGAGAATCTGGTTCCCAACAGAATTAATTTATTCATTTTCTTCATTTTATAATATATTCTAAATAATTAGGAGGGCACAGTGATTAGAAAATCTAGAGAAAAAAAGAAGAAATTTTCCCATTGTTTCACTTCTACCTCTATTGAAAGTTCATAATAAAGTCAAAGAAGTAAAATTAATTCATCTAAAAATGCAAAAGATATGTTATAATGACAAAATATGCAAGGATCATGAATATCTACAGTAAATTTTGCCAATGTCAAAAGAATGAAAGGCAATATTTAAAAAATCAATCTTCAAATATATCCTTAACAAAAACTCTCTGCTAAATAGTAAAACCATCATTTAAGAATATACATCTTTACATTTCTGGACACCAGCTGCAATAAAATTGTGGGAATGGGGTGGCAATAAGATGTTAGTATCTCCAGGTTTTGTAGATAAAAATGTGTGTCCAATAGGAATTCAGGATTAAACTTTTAAACAATACTTAAATCAAAATAAAATGAAGATTTCTAACATTTGACAACCAGAAGAAACAAATTGTTATCTTTTTTCCTTGACAGAAATGAGATGTGGTGTTTTTAACAGTAACACCTTAGTTATCAATGCTCAAAATTGTGGAGATCCTCCTAACCCCCACCAAAGTGAAATGAGTGTGAGAACAACTTAATAGAGAGTTTCCTCAGATGTGGGATTTCTTTGAACCCCAGCATGTGTAGGGTAGTGAGTGCAGGAGGGTTTTCCCATGGACTGGACATAATATCAAGCAGAAGCTAATTGAAACACTACTTAAAATGAACTGGAGGATTGGTGGAACGCCAAAAGAGAGAGGCTGAGGAATGGAGCTGGGAGAGATCAGGGGCTGAGTGCTAAGTGGAAGCCAGGGGAAAAGCCAATGTTTGCAGAAGATGAAGCGCTACCCACTTTAAAAATATTGGTACTTTCTCCATAATAAACCCAAGATGATCCCAGAGTCTGATTTAAATATCAATGTAGAGAATGTAAATTTCTGGAAAAATTTGGATTAGCAATAAAAGGGGTTTGGAGGTGTAGGGCATAGAAAGATACAGTGGAAAAAGGAAGAATAAAGATTCATCTTCAGCCCACTATATCTGCCTTCCAAGGTCTCAAATGCCTTTTTTCTCTATATTTTTATTGATCACTTTTGAGGGTTAGAGAAATTGTTTTACAGAAATATGATGCATAAAGCATACAACGTACAAAGTTCCCATATGCCACCTTATGATTAACAGCATACATTAGTTTGGTAAAATTGTTATAATTCATGAGAAACCATTTTTATTAATGCAGTAATATCCATCATCAATTATTTACAATAGCATTCAATGTTTTAAACAGTTTTAAGCTTTTTCTTTTAATTTTTATTCCAGTAAAATATATATGACCCAAAATTTCTTCTTTAACCATATTTACATAAATAATTCAATCCTGTTAATTTTATTCACAATCATCAACTCAACTACCATCAACAAACAAAATGTTACAA